>NW_020210412.1:634563-714258 GCF_003070985.1 Temnothorax curvispinosus | reverse complement strand
TATTGTCTTTTTCTCATTTACATGTGTAATGCCAAAAAAATATTTTTATACATTCTAAAAACAAATATTTTATATTTTGAGATATAACCCACGAGATAAACAGCAATTTTTAAATTTTAATTTAAATCTTTTTAAACAAATTGATCAGAAGGTGGCTAATAATTAAAGCAATACGATAATTATGTGATAAATACGTTTTCTATTAGACAAAAGTGTTTCAAGCGTATGAAGTTTACCAACAAAATGGGGTGTGTAAAATGAGCTGTCCATCGTAAGAAACGCCGGAATCCAGGCTGTAAGTTTTACCCGCCCTCTGCACCTTACTACCTTCACGTGCGATATTCCCTGTACACCTTCTATCACGGTATTCGCCACCGACGTAAGCCGCTCCCTCTCGCAAGCCGCGTCACCCCTCGCCCGCGCCGCCATTCTCACATAGAAATGCCGCCGCGATATCCCAACCGGGACGAGTTCAGTGGTTTCCAAAAGTCGACGAGTCGACGATTCGACGGTGGCCGAATCGCGCCAGTTTCTGCAATACTTGGCGAAAGCAGCCGTGAGAGAGAAAGAGAGAAAAAGAGAGAAAGCAAGAGACAGAGCGAGAAAGAGAGAGGAGGGAGGGGGAAGTAGGAAAGGCGTGAATCGAATGTTTTTGACAGAGATTTGAAATTGTGCATACTCTCTATGGATTGAGAGAGGCAATTACCTAAAGTGCCTTTTCTTATCTTGCATTAGTGACCTAATGCAATAACTATTGATAATTCTCTCTGTTCATAATTTTTTTACGAGGAAACATAAAGCGAAGAATGAAATATGCAAGTCATTTTTTAACGAAATGTGCTGCTTTTATAAGTCTTAATGATAACTCATAATCACATTCAGTACGACAAAAAGAGAATCGTCTTGAAATTGAATTCTTGATTAATGATACATTTGCTCATTATATACATTTTATTGCTCGATAAATCACACAAACATGAAACAAATATAAAATAAAAATATATATGTTAGTGACATATATATACATATAAACAAAAAAAAAACGATTTAGGTAATATAGAAAATAACAAGTCTTCAGATAAAAATTTCATGTAATTATTTACGGAAATGGATGGATAGAATTATTTTATCTGATATGTATGTCGTGCTTTGCCATCGAATAAATGGAATTTATAACTGAATAACTAAATGAAAACTTGATATATTTGCCAAGGTCTACTGCTTAAAAAATTATAATCGTCATCATATACATTGAATTGTTAAATGGAAACAAAAAATAAGAAGAAACCTATCCCAAAACAATTTAGAAAATATTCTAATGAAAAATAATACCATTGCAAGGATGAGAAAACTAATAAAAAAAATTAGAAGTGATAGAAATACATTGGAGATTCGAGATTTAATGGTTGTACTTTTGTATTAAAAAGAAAGTCTTAGGACTAAATGCAGACTGAATAGGAAACAAGTAATGTGTACGAAGCAGAAATTCGAAAAAGTGCTGCCTTGTAGAGATACAAAAAAAAAGAAAAATAATTTCGGTGAGGAGGACGGAGGAAGAGTAAAAACGAGATAAAAAGAATGCACTCAAATGAGAGATAGAGAGAGACAAAATAGGGAGAAAGAAAGAGAGAGAGAGATGAAGGAAGAGAAAGACAAATGGAGAAACCTAGAGAAGGACAGAAAATACCGTGTGAGACGTTGAAACGTTGCAGGGTATAAGGCAACGTGGAGAGCACGACTGCACTGGCGAGAGGCGAACGTACGGAACGTCGGGCGGACGGAGCACGCCGGGTATAGCGACGAGCGAGAGGAAGCGAGAGGTGTCCGAAGTCCAAGTGAGGGAAGAGAGCACGAGGTATAGCCGAAAGCGAGGATCGGAGCGAGAGGAAGAGCCGCCGGAGAAAGAGATCCATTCATCTTGGCGCGCCTAGCACGGGCGCGATTGGTCCGCCTCGGGTAAGGCCGCGCCACGATTGGCCGACTCTGTTTACCAGCTGGGTACTCCGGCGCGGCGCGCTCCAGACTCATAGAACGGAGAGGGGGGAAACAGAACGGAGAGACAAGCGGCGCCATTATTGTAAGGGGTTACATTTAGCTGGCCGTGGGTTGTAGTACGCGGCGTTCGGGATAGGGGGCTATAGTACCTTCATGCATGGCCCATAAAGGATTCGTCGACTATCCGAGAAGTACGCAAGAAACGGCTTCTAACACCTGACAGGGGCCACGCTCTTCTCTTCTCTCTCCTCGTGCCGTCGCCGGGTTCACCGTCGCCCAATTTCCCGAGCCGGGGACCACGATTGGGTGGGCCCGGCGTGAAGAAGGACCCGCCGCTTTATCGCCCGATTTTTACTCCGATATACGGATGGATTCGTAATCGGGAAAGGCGCGATATTACTCCGAGCGCAGGAATTGTACCGTCGCGAACGCGAGGATTCCGCGATTCCGCGATCCCGCGTGGTACCCGTGCGAATCTCGTGATCGAGAAGGAGGGACATGTCATTTGCCATCGCGGATGGTCGGTGATTCGTGGTCAGTCGTCCCTGGTGACCGCATCCCGCCGCGTTCGGTATTGTTATTGTGATAATGTGCTGAGTTGCGTAAGTGGCAGTAAAAGTGGACAAGTTGATTGCCGATAGGGGAAGCGATAGTGGACCCGGAAAGCGATAAAGCGATAAAGCGACAAAGCGGAACGGAAAAGGATTTCCAGGCGCGTGCGGCGAAAGAAAAGTGCGCGCGTTCACCGGCGTTTATCAGGGTTTACCAGCGTTTATCCGAGGGACCCCCGAGTGTTGTCCGTGATCCGTGATCCGTGCGAAGACGGATTACGCGCGCGACGATGAGGCAGCAGCCGGTGGACGTGTCGCCACGGTGTCGGTGTTGAGACACTAGTCCCGGTCGTCCGGCCCGGGCGTGTCTTCGGCATCGGGTCCACATCGGCACCGACAGGCGATATGAGTACGAAATTCATAATTGATAGTATGCTACCAGCTAAGTACCAACAATTTCATCCGCAACAGTTGTTCTCAAGCGCGACTCCAGGTACCATTCAGGCGTGCACGACGAGTCCGGCCACCGCGAGCCTAGAATCGAGTTTATCCGCGGCTGCCGTAGCGGCCGCGGCAGTCAATTACGCGCATCAGCACAATTCGCCGAGCCCGACGGGTTCGAGTCCCCAGCACTCGGGAAGTTCCGCATCCACGTCACCGGCGGCACGCACGACATCCAGCATGTATCCGTACGTGTCCGCCGCCGCGGCGCATCATCATCATCAACAGCAGCAGGCGGTCGCGGCCGCCGCGTTCGGCGCCACGTCCAGCATGGTGCCCGGCTTCGGGTCCACGGCGGCGTCCAGCGCTGCCCTGGCCGCCGCCGCCGCCGTGGACGCCGCCGCCGGCGACAAGTCCTGCCGTTACACAGCTAGTCTGACCGGCAATGTCACCCCTGCGTCGGCCGATCCCATGGTTAACTATACCCTAGGCCACCATCATCAGAACGGCGCTACGCCCGGTAGCCTCGTCTCGTCCGCGTCCGCATCCTCGGCCGTGTCGGCCGCCTCGGCGTCCATGGCAGCGGCGGCACAATTCTACCATCAAGCGGCTGCCGCATCGGCCGTTGTCGACCCTTTGACGTCCTGCCAACAACCCACCACCGGTCAACCCGGGATCTCGGACATACCTCGGTATCCGTGGATGTCGATTACCGGTGAGTCTTTCCTGGATGTCGTTCAATTTGCATTTTTTACGGTTTTTTTTACATTTCTTTTTTTACCTTTCTATCATTGCTGACTATTGTTGAACGACGATACGCGTGAGCGACGTGATGCATCATGGCGATGGCGATCATCACGGTTTTATTGTCGTAATTGCTTGTCTGTTATGGGTGATGGCTTTTAGTAAAAAAAATCATGCTTTACACAAAACATATTTTAGATACGTTTTATCAAACCAAATAGTTCTTCATAGTTATATTATTAAATAGACAATTGCTGTAACTACTTATAAATCTAAATATAATTGTTAATATTTAATTTATATCTTGTTGACAAATGTTCATCTAGATTAATTATTTAAATGTGAAAATGGCGCACGAATCTATTTCTGAATTTTGATTTTTATATTTTTTATATTGCATGATTGAAAGAAAAAATACTTGAAGAATGGTCGCATGAAACTTTCAGCATGATGCCGACAAAAAATATTAGATTTGTCTATCGCAATTTTAACCGAGTAATATAAAGAATGTAAATAACAAGACATATAAATAAAAAAACAATTAAAATTATTATAATTTTATTTTTATATTATCATTATTAGTTATTATTATACTTGTTGGAGGTATAGTAATATTTTTTTTTAATGCATAATTTATCCAATTTTATTTATAAAATTATATTCCAAAATATGAGCAAGATAGAAAATTACAGTTATGTAATCATCGATTTATTATTTTCATTTATATTTTAAATTTATTTAAAAGAGATTAAACTTATTATACATTTCTCTTTTTCAAATTACAAATTATTTTATATTAAATACGAATTGACAATGAAGGAAATGATAGAAACGACTGTTTTCTAGATTTCTATAATTTAGAGCGAACTGTATAATTATTGAAAGGCATGAATATATAAATATTGCACGCTTTCTCTGAAAAGAGCTAAATACATTAATATTGTACACCGTATTATATTTCTTTTGCTTACATACGTTTTTGGTAAAGATTAATGAGGTTAGAGAACTATGTACCAGCCATTTTATGATTTTACACGTATTAGAAACACATACATACGTGTACAAAATGTTTCTGAAATTAGGGTAGCTTTAAGAGCATATTATATGATTGTAAGGATGAAGCAAGGTCATATGAATATAGAAGTGGCTCTCCTTACGTTTAATATTAATATATATTTGAGAAGGGTAAAGGAATTCTCTTATCTCTCTTAATATATCCACTATTTTAGAAATTACACAATACCATACCAACTTTGCTATGTGTTGCATTTGCAAATGTAGCAGCGCTGACGAAAATAATTTGCATTGTAATTTGAAATGTAACAAGCAATCTTCGAGGAATACACGGACGTAACAGCAACTTAAAGAATGCACTACACACGTTGGATTAGAGTTTCTGTTAAAAGCGCTGTTGTTGCCACGCGAAACTTGAAGTTATTCCGATGTCGTGCATAATACATCGTACGTGTGCCTTGTCGAAGAGAGTCTTTGTCTGCTGAGAGACGCGTTAGCTAGGACAAAGCGCCGACGGTATTTATTGTGTATATTTGCGGCGAACAACGTAGCGGCTGCGGGCCGACCTGTTGTTGCGTTCTTAACGTTGACTCGCTGATGCGAAAACTGCGCATTTTTGCGCTAACGCGAAACGGCACGTTTCGTTGCTTTTTTTCGCGTTTGATATTGTTGTGACATTGTACTAACGGCGCACAAAATAACTCCGGAGAAGTTTGCGTGAAAAGGAGCCCCGTTGACTTCGTTGGAAGTGCGGTATAGAAGCCGACTAACTTGTCGATTCACAGTTCCCCTTGCGCACGAATAGCGTTTCTACGGTCACGGTTAGATTTATCCTCCTATAGGCATTTCGTTGAGACTTTAAACGTAAACTCCAATTGCAACAATCGCCGTATTTGTCACATTCAGACCGCGGTGCTGTCGTCACATGCAGCGTCGACTTAGCTAAATTCACGCGACGAATGAATTAAATGTACTGCCTTTCGCGCCAGTTTTAAGTTATTTACCATGTATTTACAATAAAATTTCTCGGAGAATTGGTTGCACGATCTTTCTCTCTTTCTTTTTCTTTCACTGTCTCTCTTTCTCTTTCTCTCGCGTTATGCCAATGTGTTTGCGTTAGCATGTAGTAATATAATACAAGGCATACACTCGCACGGAGCGGGGGATTGCGGAATATATTGCGATTAAGTTGTAATCTTTGAATATGCAAATTATTTTCCGAAGCCCGTTTCACTATCAACACGTTATAATAATACTTGACGTTAATGCATTAACTTTCCGTTTTACCAACTCGTGAGGTCCTGCATTATACCCGCCGCGAATGCGCGAATCATGATCGCGCCCGTGTAATTTCTAATGCTTGTGGCGATGATGCTGATTAGTGACATGAATCACAATTCCATATACCTTCTGCTGACTTTATTATTATTACGCGTTTCTGTGAAGAGTAAATGATTCAAATTGGCCATTGGTCAACGGTCCTCGCAATATCAACTCCTGTTTACGTGAATGTTATCTAGAAAGCTAAATCGCTTTCATAAATTATACAGCGACTATCTCTTTGGTATAATTGATTTTCTCGATCATGACTTCCAGAATAATTTAATTTCACGTTTCTGTTATTTCAATGTGTTGTTTTATTCAATCTTGTAATGCTAGTTAAATTATCAATTGATATTTAATGTTGTCACTTCATATTTAAACTTCTCATAATATTTGTAACATTATCTTTTACTTTGTAACGTTTTCGCACGTCTAAACGAACGGTAAAACAATTTGGTATTATTATTATTTGATATTCACGCTCTGCCGCGGTGAATTTTATTTATTCTTACGTTTACATTTGATATATTTCTAGCCTCTCTGAAGGGTTTACAGTTTTTTGAACACTTTTACTGTCGTATATCTATTCATGCGTCAATAAGTTTCTTATCTATTTTATGGGTAAGAATAGTTTTATGTCTCTTGTGTGTGAAGAGAGGTGAATGATTCAGGCGACAATATAACGTGACGATTTTAATTCTTTTAGCGAGGCTGCAATTGAATCAGCACGTCAACATTTTATGTCCATGTTTTTCCTTTTCAACAATTAATATTATTCCAAATATCGATGAATTTATTGAATTTTAATTTAATTGTGAATAACGAGACAGTTTATGTGACAATGTAAATCTACATTTACATGTTTATTAATTTCTATATTGTAAAGTAGTAATATACAGTAAGAAGAAGTTCTTTCATAGATTATTTATTATTATATTAATACATATTAGTACATAGCGCATACGTTAATCGTGCAAATTTAACTGATTTGAATACGCGTCTCAATACTTATCTTAACATTTTGATTTTTAATCTGGAAGGTCAATGGCAACTTCCAAGATTCTTACAAATTATTATGTGTCGGACCAACTTTATTTATTATCTAATCTTTGACATTGCAGAGCGTTCGTTTAATGTTTTCCTTTAACTTGTAAGATTGTAAGTGTTACGTAGTTTCTTTCTTCGGACTTTCTGTTACTTTAATGTTTTGCGTTATATATGCAATTTTTAGTATTAATACATGCATTTGAATCATAATATCTTGCAAATTTATTACAATATAAGAAACGTGCTCTATGTCATATTAGAAGCTTATCTCAAATGCATGCGTAGTTTTATAGCTTTAAACTGCGCATAAAGCTGATTCATATTATCTCACTTGACATCATAAGAAAGAAGGCAAAAGATAATTGCCGAAGCGTTTGATAATTTTATACGAATGTTTTAATAAAATTTTTCATTTTCCAGATTGGATGAGTCCATTTGACAGAGTGGTGTGCGGTGAGTACGAATTATTGTTGTTAATTGGAATGCTTTTATACTATTATTATTGCCATTATTTGCGTTATATATGTATAACATATATGTAAGATATATTCCATATTTCTGTAAATACTTAAAAAACAGATTTCACATGCACTCGAAACATTTTATTTTGAAAGGAAAATCTAACTTAGATTTAATTGTGATAAACGACTATCAATATGATTAACTGTAAATTAAGTGATTATATTTATATCAATTATGAAGAAAAGATAACTGTTTGAGGAGAAAAAAGATGATCTATTTTACATTATACATAAAATATTTTAACATACGGGTGGTAATCGATAAGTAATTTTAATATGAGATCCACAGGCGTCGATCTCAAGGTTTGAAAAAGGCTGGCAGGGAAACGACCCTTCCTAAAGTTACGCTCCATATGCTAGTCACATTTCTCTCTTCAGTTTAATGTATCTATAGAGAAGGTACTTGTAGTTGAATGGAACATTATGGCTGTTTTCTTTTTTCTGAAAGCAATGATTTGTCCTTTCCCTTTTCGACGTTGACTTTATCCAGATACATCACGTATTGTATTTGCAAAACTAAAAGTACAAATAGCGTTTCCAAAAAGTTTCCTTTCTGTATGATTGTGCAATTATGATGCTGTCGATTAGTCGTAAGTTTAATGAATAGTTTGTCATCGGTCTACACGGAGATAAAAAATGATGTAATCCCAAGCGTGCCGAGGTGTCAAGGTCATCGTCGAGATCATTTACGTGAATCGCGCTACCGGGCGGCACACGCTAAGTCCTTACCCTATTCATTTATGTTAGTTGCGCATGCAAGAAGGACAGGTATATGGGCAACTACACCTGTCGTCACCGTGATAATGTTAGCCGCGAATAATCTCCATGACTATCTTTTATACGGCCACTTACGAGCCCACAATAGCGCAGTAAATACCGATTAGATAAAATTAAAACTTCGGCCGACGGCTTTTATCGCGATGGTTTGTTTACATCAGACGGATCATAATTTCAAAATAGGCATTGGCGATCACTGTACGAAGTTTCCCTACTGTGCAGACGGAATGCTTAGTCCGGTAGGAAATTACATTCCGATATACTCAAACGGAATATATCTATTTCTGTACATATATATGCAATCGGTCGATGAATCAGAATACACGTTCGCCGTTATACGTTTATACGTCCAGCTGTTTCTTGCTAATCGCGCGCATTGGCAATGTGCATGTATTTCAAGTTACGCTATTACAAGCAAGTTGAAACTTGCTTGTAATATTTTATTAATATCAGTTAACAAATTCAATATATTTTATTTTGTACCAATAATTATATAAGCAATAAAATAAAAAAAAAAAAATAATATAATTTTGAAGCGATTAAATAATAATACATGCAAGATAATAGAAAGGAGTAGAATTAATTAAACTATTAAAAATTAAAATCATATATCAGTAAATATATATTATAAATTAGGTGTTTTAAACCAAAATAGAAGATCGTGAATAACGCGCCATTCTTTTATGAAAAGTAATCTGAATACCTAGATTCATTCCGTTAAAAAATTTACTTGGTTTCCTAACTTTAATTAATTTTAGTTAAATTTATTGTCGTAGCATTGGTATATCGATGAATGCCTTCTCGTTTCTCACGCGAGAGGAAAGAAATTTACGGACAGTATATAGACACTTTGTAACACTGTTATATTTATCGCATGTGTTTTAAATTCAATTCATGTGCTCGTGAACCCTCTTTTTTCACTTTCAGCTAAACTCTTCGTTGTTTTCACATTGATTCAGTATATGATTAATACATGAATTTGCTACGCTCTGAGATTTAGAATCAGCTTTTTTTAAAACTTGTGTGTCCTTCGAGATCATCTCCGCGTATCTCATTAAAATTTCTAACATTTAGAGATACAGAGTATCCTGTAAATTGTGATAAAAAAGAGAATGGCCAAACAAAATCACATATTATCTTATTTATTATTCAATATTATCTTTTTCGCAAAGCACATAAAAAATTTATTCTTTTTTCTTTCCTTATTTTTTTATAATCATTACTTGCCAATTATGTTATAATGTATCAAATATTATAAATAGTAGATTTAATTGCAATTTGTTTTTTTCATATGATGCGCATGACCGCAATGCGTATTTTCGAACATTATACTAACTAAAGAACATTAGATTCGATTGTGACAGGCTCTTTTTTTTATTCATATCGATAATGTCGCGGATACGATAGAATAGCTCTACATTTTCACTTATAACTAATGCAAACATTTTTTCGCGAACCACGATTATTTTGCGTTTGAGAACGAAATCCTAAGAACGCGAAAATTTTCGAGAATTTCGATCACGTTCAGCAGAAATTAAAATTATATGCCGACTAACGCGACACTGAATGTATTACCGTGGACGATGTACGAATTTCTAATCTGTCTCTGGTACGCGAATACGCGAGCATATTCTGACATTGGGGGTTCAGAGGCCTGCAAATGTCTAGCTGGATTACGGTGTGTACATGGGGACTAGCAGGAGATAATGTATAATTTATAATCAGGCCGATCCGCCGACAACGGCGCACCACTCTACGGGCAGAGTCCACTGCCCCAAAAGCCGCCAACCCCTCATTAGCATTCGATGATGGCTGCCGCGTCCTGCAGCGTCGGTATTATCCCATTTCATCGCCCCCGCCTCCCCTACCTGGACCTCTCTTCGTATTCCCCCCTCCTCCCCCCCGGCCTTCGATCCTGTCGGCTATCCCCGTCTCTCACACGTAAACGTTTCCTCCCTCGCCTGAGTCGCATCAGCATCCAGCAGGTATCTGACATTGGCTAGAAAAAGAATAGCCCCCATCGAAATTTTATCCGGAAAATTTCATCTGGAATTCTGCTTTATGCCACGACCCGGCGCGCGTTTTCCACTTTTCTATTTTACTCATCGCCTTCTCTCGATACGCCATTAATATACGTTTCTTTTTGAGAAACTCTAAACTCCACGCGGAACGTTGCTGCGGGAAAGTAAAGTCTAGATGCAAGGAAACATGTAACATTTTATTTGTATTTTAAGGCGTGCGAAATCGCGGGGATTGGGTACAAAGCGGATCGTAAAAACTAGACATTGGGGGGACGCAGTCAGTCGAAAAATCTGAGAGCGCGGGGGGGAGACAACGATCGAAATTTTTACACTCGTCGGTGCGGCGTAATCGCTTTTGACATCTCCCGAGGGAAACCACATTTCCAAAGACAGGTCAGAATCGTGTTGTCACAGAGATTATTGAAACTGCAGTTTTATGGGCCTTAAAAGCAGTTTAATTGCCGTTATATAAGTGTTTATACGCTGCCAGGTTTGGCCTCCGCCTGCGCCACCCCAAACGTTTATTTTATGGTCATACGGCGGCGGCGGCAACGGCGGCGCGTACCCCGTTATGTCGCGTGCCGAAGCCATCACACCAGTCAAATCCTCAGGCAGGCCGGTCGATTCCGAATATCGGCGCACATTTACGCGATGACCACCCTGAAGCGATATCTTACAATGTAAGGTATTCGGAATCGGCTGATCGAGGATCTGACTGACACTTAACTTCAGGAAGGGAAGCCCTTTACACCTTCGTTTACACTTTCGCATTTTCTTTCGAAGGGATAACTTTAATATTATTTGACGTTCATTGGAAGATTAATACGTAGTCCACATCATTACAACATAAAAATATTACAAAAAATACATTATGTGAAAATATTTCTTAACAGCACCTTAAATACAGAAGAACTAGAGTAGAATATTACAATCTCTCACTGCATTGAAATATTCCTGATAATCATGTATTTATGTTTAAATATATTTTAATTTTCTTCAGTTATTCGCGATGCCTATCGCGCGCCAAAAATTTAAATTCTTTTAAGAATTTAAATTTTAAATATTTACCTTAATAAATATTCTACCGCAAGTCTCCACTATGATACTGGATACAAAATTTAACATATTCTTTTTTTTTACTGTTACGAATCGAAGAATTATGTGACGCTTCCTTTTCTATTCCCTTTTCATAACATTAACTCTTCCTCTCAAAATCCACTTTTTTCACGCTTAGACTTTCACCCTTTGTCGCGCGTTACGCATTCTTCCTCGCTATCGTAAAAAAAACAGTAAAGTTTACCTGAACCACAGGAAGAGAAAAGCGCAGCTAGCGCAAGAATCAAAGATTTTTTCTCAACGCGTATAAATCACGATGTTGTTTCGTGCTGAGTCAAGTGAAAGTAAAGGCTTTGACGATCGTATGTTACACGAAAATCAACCACGTCACGTTTACAGTAAAGGACGTTACGCGCATTCATACCCCTTTCCCGTTAACGTATTTCTTTCTTGTACTTTTATGCTGGAATTGATTTAAATTGGGGTTACGTACAGTAACTGGAAAAAATTTTAAATAATCGACTTCAAGTTTTAAATAGGCGCACATTATCATATTTTCTAATTAAATTTTTTTTCTCTGTTAATTTTAAGTAATTGTTCTCGTATGATCTTAAAATTGTGTTACGCATAAATTGACGCTTAATATTAATATAAATACTATTATGAAATAAATAAGGTCTCCCGTAATACAATATAAAGGAGAGAAGCTTAATATTAATATAAACAATAATTGATGCGCAATTCATTTTATATATTATTTTAGATATGGATTATTCACATTATAATTTCTGCAATAAAGATTACTGATGTCACAGACGCGTATCGTCGTTTAGTTTTATTTGTTACAACAGACAGTCTTTATTTGTACCGCGAAAACTTTATTACATGCACATGCTTGACATTTACAATGTCTAAAGTTTTAGGATTAAGTTTTATTTCTCATGACCAAACAGCAAGAAACGGTTGCTCTGTTTGAAGATAAACGTTTTATCCTTCATCTGAAAGTTAAATTCCAATAAAATGTACATGTGGGTTATAAAAGATGTTGTATTTGCCTTTGTTTCCTCCGGCAGCGTGCAGTCACTTGTATTTTCAGCAAGGATAGGAACTTTTCGTATTTGACTTTATATAGTTCAACTTGAGCAAACGGGTTATTTACAGATTCTTTGACAGATTTGCAGATTTGAAGTCTTTTAGCAAAGACATCGAGCGATCAAGGTTTATAAATTATGAACGATTGCAAATAAAAAGTCTTTTGTAATAAATAAGTTTTGAAAGTATAAACAGATAGATTTGGTTTTAAATAGACTTATAATGTGAATATAAATATAGTTAATGTATTAACATCGAAAATATAAAACTTGCACTAAACGATGAGTCTTTTTGTCGCTAAGAAAAAGATCTTAAATTAGATAAAGAAAACATAGATATAGGACGGTTAAATTTAGGACATCCGGTATATCGCACCGTAGTGGGCGTTCACGATTGCCACTTATAACTGCAAAGGTCTGAAAAATCGAGATTTGCGCGGCCATGGCCGTGCGGGGATATTGTCCGATGTGTATGCGTCACGTTGCCACGATAATAATTATTTGAAAGAAGACAAATTTATGACAACTACACCGCAAGAGTATTATCTCTCTGTTTCTCACGAGTTACGACTGGCATGCCCGTCTGCATTAATTGTATACGAAACTTTACAGGTGAATATAAATGAGCGTTGAAAATTGCACTTTTTTTACATGAAGCTTTCGTGTACCATTTTTAACTCTACATGAATAAGGTTCATGATTGGATAATTAGAAATATAGTTTTGAATGTCAATTCCTTGCGTTTACCGATGTGTAATAAATACCTCAAATTAACGTTATTCAATAGGCAACATTTTTCTGCACAATAGAAAAACCATTTTTCATATTTAGTATGTTTAACTTGTGGTTAAAATGAAATAAAATATATAATTTTTATATCTTATTGAAGGCTTTTAAAATATGCAATTATCAAAGTGATATCTGCAATATGTTTTCATCTTGTAATAATTTAAGTTTGTTAAAGTAATTTTATAGATTGCTTTGTTTACAGCAAAGCTATTAATAACTGTAAATGTATTCGTATTGGTGAATGCACTTTAGAGCGTGATGCTAAAGTCATATTTCTTGATAAGCGAATTAATTTGTTCAATCATAAATTAAGTAGTAAGCAGGACACTACAATTTCGAAGCTTTCTATCTTAAGAATAAAAAATATGTTTATTTATGATTGTTGAAATTTTATAAAAAGGTAGGTAAACAAAAAAATATATGAAAATTATACATGTAGAAAAATGCAAGAGATTATGACATTAACAAATAACCTAAAATAATTTTTATTTTATGTTATATTTAATTTACATAATTTGGAAAAACGTATCTAGTATGTAAAGGTCGAACTTTAGAGAATCGCAATTTTTCTCATTGATCAAAGAACGAACTATCGCTTTAATGGAGTGTTATGGCGTCAAATGAAACTCTAAACAACGATATCATTATCAGCTCGAATGCCGTTGTAATCTCATTAAATTATTTTAAACAAACAGTGCTCGATACATGCTTATCGCTCGGTAGCGTCGATCTTTCAAATAAATCCAGAAGCGATCACGTGAATTCGACTCAAAATTTTCGCGAATTTTCATACTTCGAAGAATTCGACGGCATATTTATAACGTGCTGCAATATTCAATGCGAAGATTAAGACGGCGTTGTTCCGATGCCATTACTCGCGTCACTACGCTCGAAGTATTCCATTATACGGGGAGCGGGGAAGCGGAGGATAAAGGAGCCGACGAGTCTTAAGGTGTTTCATATTTTCGCGGGAAAGCTCATACGAGCCCGACGCTGCTGGGAGAAACGTCGTCCGCGTAGTTACGGAAATGTACGGCGCTGACATACGGAACGATCTTGTCCGGACGAGAAAACGTGCTCGACGGGCACGGCGTAAGCCGTACAGCTACATACCGACGAGCTCTCCGCCGAGCGGAGCGTGCTCCTCAGCTTCTTTGCGCCGCGCTGCGAGGCATAACACGGCGGCGGAGGACGACCCCCGGCAGGCGCTATCGTAACAAAATGTGGCCGTTTGCATAACACGACGACGAGCAATTCGGGCAGGTTTGACGGTGCGCGATATAGACCTTTAGCCACGGATGTATCCAGGGGAAGGACCGGCGAGTTCGTATGGAGACACCCAGGGATGGGGGAAAAGAGGGACCAACGGTGGGGGGACAGGGGTGAAACGTAGGGGTTCGACAGTAGGGTAACGTCGCTTCCCGAGGGACTTTTGTGTAATCTATGCCACGAGATGGCCAATGGCGAATGGTATACGCCTATCCTCTAATGTCACAGCAGGCGCGACGTTGTAATTGCTAGAAATCGCGACATCCGCAAATTTGCATTTCAGCATGCGGCTAAACCTCCGTGTACCCCGTGTAGTCGGACACTTGTTTGTCGAACGTATTATTTATACAACGTATAATGGGATATACCTTCGAGGGGGATTATACGTTTCACCCGACGGGATAGAGTTACTGTTACGAGGCGCTAGAGTTCAATCGTTTGTAAGACGATATGTTGCCTTAAGCGATTTGTATACATATAATCTATGCTTTGAGCTATTCGCGCTTGTAAATGCGGGAATAGCATTTATCTTCTAATTTATCATAATAAAATATTTCTTATCATCATAGTTACCCGTAATTTTCCCACAAGAAAATGGATATATCTCTTCTAGTCAGCCAAGCTCGACATAAATCAATTGCATTGACGGATGAACGAACGTATGCATTTGTTGTATCTTATCTTCCTTTTAGAGTGCAAGGCTTCGTTTCCTGTGTAATTAAGCTTTTACTGAAGATGGCGATCGTTATGGTTTTGATAGCATGGCAATAGTTAATAGATCGTATTAACTTTTAAAGACTCCGACGGCAGCAGTTTCCGGAGGCTCCACGATAGGTGGAATAGGTGGAATAGTATCATAGAACGATTTGGTTTAGATATCACCCAGAGTATGCTGTTTCACCTCTGATATAGCTTATCACGTCTGTTATTTCTCGATAAAAAGTAAGGGCTCCATTTCCAGCTTCTTTCGTGTCGGCGCGTACCTACCATACCTCCTCATTTTTGCTCACTCCTATCCCATCCTAAACTATACCTACGTATGCGTTACGTATCTGTTTGTTACCGATATATTGACATATGTATATATAGATATATGTGTGTGTTGCCGGATCTATATTACATTCATTAGTGGTATATATATTCGAAAACGCATACACATTTTCTTCTGCATCTGCATCCGCACGTGGTACGCGCATCTCGGTATGATTCTCAAATATGCCAACGCGCATCCTACCTCCGTTCGACGTTCGTGTATACACATTCACACATTCGCGCACTGCTTTTTCACCGTATATAGAAGTTACTTCCGTACCTTGTGCCCCGAGTCGGTGGCTGGCTAAAAGAGAAGAAGAGAAAAGAAGGAGAGATAGGGAGAGAGAACCGGAGGGTGCGCTTGGCTATAACAGGAGCTAGAATCGTTACCAGTGCTAGGAATCGAGTGCGCATGTGCCCGGTATCCCCTTTGTTCGCGTGATATGTCCGAACTAAAGCGGAGGGCCCAAGAGGCAGCGACGAAGCGCGTAAGAATATGAGAGAGTGCGTGGCGCCGAGCGGAAGGAGGAATGCTCGATGCTCTCAAAACGAGTTCTTTTATCTTACAGCTGTTATTATGCATATATTTGTCTGGCGATGCTTTCCTAGGCTATAAGTTACTCGTAGACAAAATTAAGCATTCCGTGATTTTGAGCAAACTAAACAAGCTTTTATCTCTTATAAGAGTCTTAAAGAAATTTAAATGAGCTGAATATTATCAATCGTGATCGTGTGGATATTTTCGATTTATCCATCACAATGAATCACAATGATTGAAACGTGTATGGTAAACAAAATTAGAGAGTATAAAAGAAGAAAAAGTACGCAATTTACGGCGCGGTAATTTTCTCAAGGTCCAATAACGAGAACGCAAAGAATAATTTACTTCAAGACTATTTATTAGACGCGATGCGAAATTCATGTTCTGCGAAAACCATTGATACACTAACGCCCTGAGACAAACATACACATATATACTTGTTGTCATTCGCCACCTGAGTATATTTTATAAATATAAACGTGAAGACGAATACTTTTTCACGACATAAAATCAGAGCGCATTATTTCTATATACATTATGTGTCTTGGATGCCTCGGTTATACATGACATTTGCCTTAGTCTCAATAGAAGTATTATAAGTCATCAGACTCAATAAAGTCAAGGATCTGTTGCTGTTAGTTAAATTTATCCTAATAAAAGAGAAGGTCAGCGAGAAGTATATATTTACTGATTGAGTTGTCATCGGTTAAAGTCATCAGTAACAAGTCCGGCGTGATAATAGATCTATCAAATTCGAATACGTCAAGTAGGACTTTGATATATAATGTCTTTCATTAATTTAATTTATCGATTAATTTACCGATTTTGCATTTAAAAAATCACAATTTAATGGAAATTTAATAATGTGTTATTAATCGCTACATTATTATGAAGATTCCTGTGAAGTTATTAAAAGGAAAAATGTATAGATTGTAGGAAGCAAATACGTTCGATCGCGACTTTGAAAGTTAAACACTTCAAAGCTATAAAATTCAAAATAATCGGACGGTTCCCTCACATTTTATCAAATATCCAGGTCGAGTGACGTCAGTAGGGATGGTTGGAAAAGGGTGAAAGAGGGTGCGTAACACCGGCTAATATCGTAAAGCCGCAACGTGCTCTGATTAAACATTATGTGGATCCTAACATTTCTCACTACGGCGACACACGTATATAAGGATATCGTCTCTGGGCGATATCTTTACCTTTAAGATATAAACTTTTCGATTTATTGATTTAGTTCAATGATTAATAATACATATGTTTAATTTTATTAATGTTTGGTATTAACATATATTTCGAATTAAATTTCAAAATGTCTTATACCATTAAAAAATAAACGTTACAGAATGTAACATTCGTAAACTTTTAAATTGGCTTTTTGCTCGAGTTTTAATTTTCAATGTATTTTGATGAAATAATATTAAATGCAATTGTACAAACTTACGGTTTAATCTGCAAAATCTACTTAATTTTTTTTTTCATCCAGTTCAAATTGCGTACGGTCAGCTCCACGTCTCTACTTTGCGTTTCAAATCTCCTAATGAGTAATAACCCTCGACATCACTGTCTTTCCAAACTTATTCCGTGTCTCGTTTTGTATCTTTCGGAAGCCATAGTGGCCCAACGTCGGATGTTCTAAATTGCACCAGGCACGACTTTTATTAGCGGAAAGAGACAACCGTGGCATTTGCATGTAATGGCATAGGGGGTGGATTGTAGTGAAGTGTGGTAGCACAGGGAGTGTCGGAAAATATGAGAATGGTCGGAAAGGGCGCTGCAGGGCGTGAGAGAGAGAATGAGAGAGGGAACGAGAGAAATGGTGGGGACGTAAGGCCGTAATTAGAGTCTTAGGGGGTTCTATGGGGGGTAGCTGTTCGCGCTGTTGTCGGTGGCAGGAGTGGGGACCGTTAGTCAGAATATAGAGGGTAGCAAGCCTCCGTTATGAGCTTTAAGAGGGGAAGGAATGTTTGCCAACAGCATTCTAATACTTTATTCTTTATTACAAAATTAAAATTTAATCTTGTTTTGTATCGGTCTTCACCTTCCGGATGAGATTGCGCGTATTTCGAGTTTGGTTGATTTTGCTAATACAGGTTTATTTTTAAGTCTGCTAACACTGCCAACTGTTCTTAGAAATTATTTGGCAAGGTAAAAGCACGTAGCGTAATTAGCATGCGAGTCATGCTTATTTGAATAATGAAGAAAAATTCGGGAAAAATTATTACGTGATCGATTGTAATAAATTCTTGAAATGCGGATTGTATAATTTTATTTTAATAAATTCAGTAGCAATTTTAGGTATATACGCTTGTGCTTCAGATGCGTGGCACTATCCGAGAAATTATAGTTACCGGTATTCCTTCAGCGCATGGATGAGTTAACGATTTTATAGAAGTTGTTGTGACATTTACACCTTGCTCACGAGCACTCAATTATATTTATGTGCTATCTACATGCTCATATTACACACGTGACAGTATATGTCATACGAAATTCAGCAGTCTTAGTAATCTCATAACAGGAACAGCGATTAATAAAGAATTTCAACATTATCAATATAAATAAAAAAATAATCTTGATACGTTTCTCTACATTCTTGTAAGGAAAAAATAGTCACACGAATATTCTATATAATTTATGTACACGTAACATGATCTTAAATACTCCATAAATTGAGATAATAATTAAAAAGAGACGGATATCGAAAGCAATGCATTAATTTTAGTCAATTAAACAGATGCCAGTCTCCAATATTTTTTCAAGAGTTGTCCTAATTATAATTTATATCTATCTTCAAATTTTCGCGCAAAGTTTGGATTTTGCGTAGCTCTCCAGTTTTCAAGATGCCGTCTATCACCGCATAACGCGACTGTTCCGACTTCGGAATCTCTCTTATAAATTTTCCTCTCGACTTTACAATTTCGTGGGAGATTAGAGTTCTTATTGCCGTGGCGGCACAGTTGGCCGCCATGTAGGTACAACTCTGCCCATTGAAAGGCGCCGCCGCACCACGCATCTGAGCGCTCGCACTCGATCTTAGGGCAGGCGAGTCCCTAGGTATCCTCCGCGTATGAACACGAGCGCGCTGAGGTGTGTGCGTGTGGTAGATACATGCCGGATAATGGGAGACACCCTTATGGATGGCGTTTGGGTCCCACCGGGAACAATGGAGCGAACTTCCCCCTCTCATCATCCATCCTTGTCGGAATCCTTTATTACCGCCCGATGTATATATATGTATACGAACGCTATACTCCATATATATACTATATGTATATCTCTGCCCCCCGTCCTACACCAAAATCGCTCCCTTCAGCGTACCTGTGTACTTCACACACATTCTCCTACTAGCTGTCCAACCAATCAGGATTTAAGTCTATTGCCGGCCGTGACGGACGCTACGCGTGCGCGGGCACCTGTGTGTCTAACTTGCAGCCACGGTGGTGTTAGTATCATCTTTGTGGCTCATGTCGTTTTACGTATACGTACAAATGTCCATGTGCTTTTTTCATATGAATCTAACTGGTTGATAAACTTGGATTGTTTGACAACAAAATTTGTTTTTTTTTTTTTAGTCAAAATGTGTATACTAGTTGTTGGTACTGATTGTTGGTTGTAAATGTATACCCTTTATTAAACGCTTAACGATTAATTATAGAAGAAAATTTGTTATGAAGTTATGTTTGCTCAAATAGCAATTTATTTAACTCCTATTACTTGCACTTATAATGGCGCAATATTAATCAATTTCTAATTTAATTGATCAAATTTAGATATATATACAAAATAATTGAAAATGATAAAATTTCTTATTCAAGAGTTAATAAGTCATTTTAGAAACTGTTAGTTGATGTTACTAAATATATACATGTATATTGAGAAAGTTTGGCATGTGTAACTTCGTTGCAAAGTATTCTGGGGGACTCGTATTCCGCTCCATGTGATAACTGGGGAAGCGATAAATCGTTTTCGCGGTGGTTAATGCCAGTGTCAGGTCGGTCGTGCCGCAGCCACCGAACGGAGCACGAGGATACTCCAGTTTCTAAATCGGCGAAAACTCTTCGGATTGTCTCGTTACATCAGCTCTTATATCTTCTTTGTACCAGTAACATGATTGCTGATTTACATATCAGTATATAAGTAGCGTACGTAAAGAATCTTTTTTTCTAAATTAGAAAAGCAATTTGTAATCTGCGATCGTGACAAATATAATGCAATCTATGTGACACACAATGCAGAATATACAACAAAAATTATATAATAAATAAATTTTTACGAAAGGCAGAAGCCTTTTAGGAAGTGGAAAGTTTATTTAACAGCTTGCATATATTTACTTTATAACTAATAATTTAGTTATTTAATTATAACTCGTAATTCAGTGACCACTGGTAATTAGGCGACTCGCTTTAATTAATTATGTAATAGATTTATTATTGCGTAGAGGTACTGCTAAATTCAATGTTTTTTATTTAAATATTTGAAATTATCATAGATTTTAATTTTATATACTAGATAGGGAAGTCATCTTAATCTACTATAATTAACCATGTTACATAGGAAAATTATTAATAGGAAAACTGTCGCAAAACCAGTATTCGATAAGGCTGCGTAAAGATTTTAGAACTGGGAAGTGGCAGTCACTTCAAGTAGACTGGACAGTCATTCATTCCGACTGGGACAAAATAGCTGGTGGAGACTGCTGCGTCGTAATAGCGGCAATAGGGCCAGGTCGTCGTAAATCTAAAGAGGCGATTAAATGTCAACCGCGCGCCTCGTGCGCGCCTTCATGCGATTTTGGTTCTTCTCGCCGAGCAGCGACATGCGGTTGAAAACAATAACCCCTTTTCGATGTTTGCTTCAGTCACTCGGTTTCCATTCACGTAAAAAGAGAGATTGTTAGAATGATTTTTATAATACACAGAAGGAAAAGAACTTTTTCCTTGTGTGTGAAAAAATTGTACATTAAATTAAATTATAAATATTTCTTTTAACACATGAAGATACCTTTTAATTCAATATTATAAATCCTAACTTATAAACATCATAACACAAAATAAATAATTTATATACGCTAGAAAACATATTATAATTGAGCATATTTTAATTGAAATTGAACGCACGCTACCATAATCTTAACAAATTAATGTTCTAGAATAAAGTTTCTCTTATTAGTTACTCTTTTTCTTCTTTTATTAGTTACTAGTTTCTTCAATCGAATATAACGTTTTTTTTTTATAAAATAATAAGATATTAATAAAGATACGAAAATATTAATAAATATGCGAAATGATCTAGTCATCCCGATTCATAAATCGGAATAAAAACAACAGAATCTTTCTCGTAACAAAATATAAATTTCTAATTGCTTTTCCGGGTACGAAAAAGAGCAGGATATTAAGAGGAGTAATTTGACGACGAAATTTATAGTGCAGAAATAATATTCCTTAATGACCGACTAATTTGGTTCCGAGGTCTGATTAGGTAATCGCTTGAGTCTCTTGCTGTGCTTCGTAATGATATATTAACGACAGAGATTAACGTTCCAAGTGGAAAAGCAATGTATCATTGATACACTCGAATAAGCAGCGTTTTGGCAATTTACAAGGAACATATTCGATTTGTAAAATTACCCAATTACAAGTATCAAAAGCTAGCGTGATCAAAACGCGTTTTATTTAAATTGGTCTTTAAATTAGAGTAGATTTAATCGGGGCCTCTTTCGTGTACCGCTTACAATAATTACCTGCGAACAGCAGCCCGCATAAAATTTACATAGCGCACTTCCCGCGGTGGTATCGGATACGTACTAGCCGTCTGGCAATCGAGGATATAACCTTTCCCGTATGGCTGCACGCCAGAAAAAACCTTGCGTTATCGGTTACAGAATAGAAATTATAACATAGTCTGTGAATTCCCCGCGTGTAACATTTCGCGAGCGTTAACGCTATAAGTAACGCGAACTTCCACGGTCGCATCTTCCAGATTCCAGCCACTTGGAATTTTTCACGCGACTTATGTTTCCGATAACTGCGACCATCGGCAACAGCATCGCCGGGGCTCGCGAACCGGGGCGCGGGGAAGGGCGGTTTAATGAATGTCAGATAGAACAACGGTGTATCTACCGTCTGGAATAGCTGACTAATCGGCGAACGGCCTTGAAATACAGCCTAACCAGATACCTGGCGACTGGACGAGACGTGGGCAAGAAAAGTGCGGGGATTAGCCGCATAAATCGCACCCGGAGCTGGAATCGCGACGGAACGGACGGCGGAGTTATCGTGGGCATTTTTCCTGCTTGGCACTTTCCATCCCTCTCGTTCCTTTACATATCTCATCCATTCTCCTTCCCCCTCCTCACTCTTTCTCGTTCTCTCGGCTGTTTCCTCCACATTCTACCTCTTTTCCCTCCCGTTCCTTTAACGTGCCTCCTACCCGGTCCTCTCCAACTCTATCGTTCTGGCAGAGGCTGCAGTGACCCGAGACAACGATCAAGCGAGTCGTGGGTCGTGGCTACGCCGTATCTCCTCTCTCATCCCTCTACTCCTCTCCCCCGTCCGTTCTCCTTCATCTGGCAAACTGTCTACATTTTTCACCGGCTCGAGATTTTATTTGCCCGCAGCGCCGCGAAATTAAGCCGTTTTGAGATATTTATGAATGGATCGCTGAGGGGGCTCACGTATGGTCCCTCCGGCGGTCGAACAAAGAGGGGTTAGGCTCTAACGCGACATATCTAGACGCGAGGGTTCGCGATTTGCAGGTGCTGTCAAGATTGTACAGTGCGAAATATGTCTAATGTGTCTAATATGTCTCTTCAGCATCGCGTATATTATTTTTTTCAAACGCCGTACTGTCGCGTGTCGTCATGCTGAAATTTTTTGTATTGTGAAATTAATGGATAGTCTAAAGACTAGCTAATCTTCGGAATCTACATGAAATTTTAGAGTTTTAGTGCGTGATTTATTAATAAGTTACAGACATTCGCGTTCTCAGTTCGCACTTGATGCTTCGATTGAAAGAATGAAGCTACAGTGTTAAGACTTAATACTGATTCATTTACATAGTGATGATAATATTGATCGCGCTAAATGAGTCGCTTCGTAGACGCGAAAGCATCTGTGGGCATCTGGCAATATCGAATGGACTGCTCAATATATAATTTAATAAATCTAAGAGAGCACGAGTTGCTGATTATTTATAGAAAAAAATGCCAATGATTACATCTTAGTTCTTCATGTATAGTTCTTCTTGTCTAATGAAACGACATCGAAAAGATTTAATCAAATATAAACATTCGTTATTTTTTAATGCAAAGTAAGGAGTTCTTTGAGTAGTTATATAAAAAATTGCATAGGTCGATTTGATCAAATCTGAATGCGTAGTGGTACAGACTGGCGAACATAGCCTGACAAACTTCCACAATATCCACGATTGTTCCCCGAGCCCCGAGCTGCATGCTAAAGCAGACCTAAAGCAGATATTAAACTTAGTATATGACCGTAATTAGACACAGGCCTGTGCCATCCATAATGGCGTATTTCTGTGCGCGCGTCCCATCGTGTCGCCCTTCTGTAGAGTGGCAATGGACCACTGGCAATTGACTATAATTTATTTGTCTCTGAATCATTTACGACAGAACGCTAATTAACACTTTGCGAGACTTCACAGATAAACGATATCTATCTTTAATATTCCATGCATGAGTTTCTATCTTTTTACGGTAACGTATATTTAAAAAGAAGTCTCTGAATTTTTATATCTTTATGTACGTAAAGGAAATTGTTAATTGCATTAACTATCGTCTATATTATTCTCTAAAGATATTTTGGATTTTTATTTTAGAAAAGCAAAAGTTTTTGTTAGTCTCATCGAACGAATATCTGTTTCGCGGCTTCTGGTCCATCTCGGCCTCCATCTCGGCGCGCAACTTTATTCTCGCCGGATAAATTCTAGCACAGCGGCATTAGTTTTCTCTGTCGAAATTATTGATAATGCTCGCACACCCAGCGCTTCGCCGATGGGCCATATTTATGGCGAATGGAGTGGGCGCAATCAAGTTCACCCGTCTTCTAAGACCGACGTGACGGGCCCTCCTAGGGTCGGTGGAGAGGATGCAACCAAGAGTTTTCTGGCTGCTGTGCTAGGCTTGCCGCCGCGTGATATGCCGCCAGGAGGATAGAATGATCTCCCCTCTGGTTGCCAAGGTAACCTATGTCCCACCCTTCGGGCTTCGGTAACCACCCCGTGGCTGCAACGGACGTACGTGTGCCAAACTGACGCACACGGCCGCGCTAAAAACGGTGTTGATTCGCACTAATACAGACGCGGCCGGTCCCACCACACGTACGTAAAAAGCGGAATTCGTGAGTGTGGTCGCTGATTCAGGTACACGCGTACACCGACGCGGGGCTCGTGGACCGCGCTGGCGAGAACGGCCATGCTGAATTCAATATCAGCATTCTCTGCATTCTCCAAGAGTTTTCTGCTCGCCCCGGAGCGATACGTATTTGATGGGTCATCCTGCATCGGGAATTGCGCACGTGCGTGTCATTTGAGCGCTCGATCGCTATAGCACGAGTATCGTTATGACGGAAGATAGAAAATACGGCTTAAATCTGTCGTAGGGTAATACCCCCTTTGCCATTTGTTAATCCGATTTCTCAACATATTACTATTCCGCAAGGTGTAAGCAAATCACGTCAGCTATATCTGTATTTTACGTAAATTGCCCATAACTTGAGTGTAATATGTGATCGCTTGCTAATCAGCCTCATGATCTCATGAATAGTATTATACTGACTTCTATAATGTATCATTATGCCATGCTGTGATTTTATCTATTCATGAAAATGGATGTGCAATATTTCAAGTAATACGATCTTCTCGATTATAAATCTATAAGCAAGTCCAATTTTTAACAAAAATAAAATTACATATTTTTTTCAAAGTTTTTAAATTTTTGACAGTAAAACACCCTTGCTCATTAAATCGTAAAATTTTAATAAAGAAAAATCTTTATTTTATGTGGTTATTAAATAAAAACTGAAATGCTTTTATGTAATATAGTACCTATACGTATAGTTTTCAATGCACCTGTGACTAATTGTTCTACGTATCACCTTCGAGTTCTAACCAATTTAATAATTAATTTTCGACACTTTTTACCGTGTCGATACAATCTTCGTATTCTCGTAAAATAATCGGAAAGAAAAGTCTTGCTATCTTTTATTGGTCAGTAGCACACATTTGCTTCATCACGAGGCAGTAATATGGCCACTCAGCGTCGCTCCGCGAATGATGGTATTATGGCTGTCCACTCTTTGCACTAAAGAACCGGTTTCTTCGCGATCCTCAGAAAAGAGATGCTCGTCGCCCGTGGCGACAACTGAAAGTGAAGTTACCTTTGAATTGATTACGAAAATATATTCGAAATTCAGCAATGACGTTATAAATGTATAAAGAGACCATTTAGATGTATCATAGTTAAATTTACCTCACAATTTTTTATTTGTAATAAATTTATTTTATATTTGATTTTAATTGTTATTACTGTCATTTAACTATAAGCAACACGTGCTGTCGTAGAAACTGTTTCGAAGCAGGTCCCGTAACATCGCGCAAACTTTTTTTACCTGCGCACCCGACGTTTCGATTCGTATCTTTAAAACTCGTAAAAAAATTTAAAGTCGCCTGTATCCTTGTTTATGACATCAACTCTCTTGGAGAAAGTTAACCGAGTGAAGTAGCACTAGAAAGGGTTCGTTGTGAGTAACTTTCGTGAGAGCTTCCTGAGAACTTTCTATTTTTATTCATTCTTTTTTAACCCTCACAATAAGCGGTAGGTCCAAAGAACATTTTTTTCTTTTCGGAGAGAGAGAAAGGTAGGAGAGAGTTAAAATTTGTGATAGGCTGTGAAGACCATTTAAGATCATCAGTTGGAAACAGAGAAGAATATCCTTACTGTTAGTTGGAATTATTGTTGCTGTTAGTAAGATAGATTTTACGCTCCATAAAAAAAATTATTTAAGATGCGTCATAATTTCTTATTATAGAAATATGGAATATATTTATACTATTTCGTTCTTTTAATATATTTATGTTTTTTAATTCAACATATTTTAGTGTTTTACTAATGCGAAGAAAAAGTTAATTTTTAGAGTAAAAATAATTTTGAACATTTTTAAATTCATATTTGCATAAACTTGTTTACACATTAATGTTACAATTTGTTACGACGAGAGGAGTTTAGAGACTATCGAGTGATCTCAAAAATTAGATTTTTTGCCATTTTCAGGTCCGAATGGCTGCCCGAGGCGCAGAGGTCGGCAAACGTACACGCGGTTCCAAACATTGGAATTAGAAAAAGAATTTCACTTCAACCACTATTTGACGCGACGACGACGAATAGAAATCGCGCACGCACTTTGCCTGACGGAACGACAGATCAAGATCTGGTTCCAGAATCGGCGAATGAAGTTGAAAAAGGAATTAAGGGCGGTCAAAGAAATCAACGAGCAAGCCAGACGCGAGCGCGAGGAGCAAGATATGATGAAGAAACAGCAGGCGGAGAAACAGGCCAAGTTGCAGCAGGAGCAGCAGAGCGCCGCCCTACAGCATCAGCAGCAGCATCACGTAAGCGGCCTGGAAAAAACGCAAAGCGATCTTCTGAAGGCAGTCAGTAAGGTACCCACATAGGATACCTTACTGAGCCGACTCTCTTTCTTTTAAGGAAGACACAAGAGACTGGAGCGGCCTGGACGAAGACTCCGAAGCGAAGTAGTTGGTAAGGTCGATCACGTAGAAGATCCTGAGTTCTCTTCCTCTCATCTTCGCACGCGAGAAACAGGTACGAAGCATCTGATGCAAAGATTTTCGTGATCTTCCTCGAGTCGGTGAGCCGGTGCTCGCAAGTAGAGGACCTTGCGTGGATGCGGTCATCGGCCCTTTTTTTTACCAAGGGGGGAAGATAGCGAAGATTTAGGCAGCCTGGAAGATACACACAGAGCGCGAGCTTCTCTGTGGGCAACCGAGAAAAGGTACGCGATGAATGCCTTGCTGAATCGGTTCTATCTTTTGTTTTTTTAAGCAAGAAAGAAAGATAAGTAGATGTTACGATAGTAAAAAGAAAAACTCGAAGCATAGAGAATGAACGCACCCCACCCCAGCTACGTACTTACTTGGCTAGTCCCCGAAGGGCGACATGCGAAACCGCCTCGCACGGGGCTCAGCCTGTGACTGATTCCTAGAACGTATAATGTATATTGTTAATCGGGTGCTACACAATGAGCCATCGCGATTATCAAGCGATGAACGTGCGAATTGGCGCGATACTGCCATGGAGAGCCAATAATTACGTCGAGGCGGTGAGTAGATTAATTAAATGGGCCGAAACTGAAGGATTAATGGTCGTATGGGCCAATCAGAATCATTAACGACGACATTGCGATTAATTGATCGAACTCTGAGAGAAGGAAGTAATCAAACTGCGTAAGCGGACCGTAAGCGGCATTCAATTACAAGAAACCAGCGAACGAAATAAGAGTTTAGGTAATCCTCGATTCATCACTTATCTTGCTTTGTGCGAATTTTCGTTGATTAGCTAGACCTTATACGAAGCGTCATCCGTTCCGGAGGAAGAAATACGGTGACGCAATTTCGAGAAAACGGTTTCATCATTTTCGACGTTGAACGTTTTACCTTCGACGTTACGTGGACGCTTCCTTTGCACGATCGCTAAACAAAATTACAAAAGGCGTAAAATTTGCGACGTTCTCGTTGGAACAACGAACGTGTCTCTCGCGCGATTGCGGACTTCCGGTAACTCCTTCTAGATATCGGTCTACGATTATAAATAACGGGCGTACACGACTATTTTCCCCTACATTTCCCCTCCTCGCTTCATTCGATAAAATAATTCAATATTTGCTTACTATGTTCACTTTTTAAACGAACTAGCTAAATGTTATTTATGCCGATTTTGTATGTTGAAATTTTTAACTATTTATCGAACAAATAGATTAGTCATTGGCGGTATAGCAAGTTTTATCTACATATGGGTTTTATAAAGAAATTTGTACTTTCTTGGAGGAAAAGATCTGATTTTACAAATTATATAATAATGCACATGTAATGTATATATGATAAAATAATTTTTTCCTTGAAAACAACTCTTTCGGTACGCTCGGTACATTTTCGCATAAAAAACCTATACTCACGGATATAGGAAAAACATATTGCTTATGTTTTCCAGCCATTCCGATATGTCAATTCAGACAAATCGCAAGAAATAAAACTTTTTGTTAACGAAATATAGTAAATTATTTTAGACACAATAAAAGTTTAGGGTATTTATTTTTTTACCAACGTGAGTAAAAGTAGTATTCTATCGTGAGCAATAAAATATTGTTGAATTCGCGAAATTTGTCGAAGAATTTAAGAAATATAGATGTATGATGGAAAGACATAAACGATATTCAGACATTGAAGAACGTGGTAACGTGCCGTGAGTATATAAACATTGGTTTTCTCAAGAATATATCTTTCTGAACATTGTTTCTCGAAAGCGTGATATAGATGGTAAATAACTGTACAATATGCTTGGCAACCGCGTTTTGTCAAGATTCTGACAACTAGTAATTGTCTCGATTATCCTGCCGTGTCGATAAACAAGAAAAAATTATACATATACACATGTACACGTAACATACAGTTAATCTACTTATCATTTCGAGAGAATGCTTTAATCATTTACCTAAAGTTGGGATAAAATGTTTTGCATGCTGAATTTCATAATATAATTTCTGTGTAACACTCAATCAATTAATCGTTTGAATTATAATTAGCGCATTTTTTTATTATTATTTTCTTTTCAACCGTATATTGGAAATTATACATGTAAATGTTCGTGTGTACACAATAATTTTGATGAAAAAAAAGAGCAACAAACGCGGGAGAAAGTAAGCTACACATGGATACACGCTCGTATGTACGTACGAGAAACACGAACCACATTACCGGACGAGTATCTCACTCTTAGTACATTAAATACGTAATTTGGTGTCAGGGTAGACTTTTCCATAGATATAGAACCCGTTGTTGGTATTACTTACTTAGAGTTCGTAAAAAAAGGAAAAGATAAACATAAAAGGAATAACCGATATATAAATTATTGCCTAATTATTTTTTTCTCCTTCATATTAGCGCGATCGATGCATAGGTCTTGATTCTTTATCATAAAAGTCTTGAACAAATTTTATCTGAGGTATATAGTGCTACTCCTAATTTAATAGCTATAAAATTGAAAATAAACATGTTGTTTAATGCTAAGCAACACAATGTGTTCATTTTTCATTGATTTCATAATTATTACAAAGAAAAATAAAAAATATATTGTATTTGTTATAAAGAGATAAGATTTTAATCTAAATATGTATATACATATTGTATATGTATATACCTTTAGATTAAATTTTATCAATATATATTTATATGAATGAAAAATACGTAAAATCTGGCAAGAAGATCACGTTTTTTCAGATCAAGATCAGAATCTATTGCATGGATCGCCTAATTTATAATGACGTAAAATCATATTGTACACAATACCATATTATATATTATTAAAAGTAATAAGTATATATTATATATATGGACAAAAGAAAATGAAAATCTGTTGTATCGCGCATCAAGGTAGAATTTTTTCTGGTGCGGTAAGATCTTAGGATACATTTAAACAAGTACGTAAACTGAGGGGAAAAAAATACCTTGTTAATCTAATTGAATGAGAAAATAGCATAAATAACGGTGAGCAGCTCCAAATAGACGTCCGTAATCAAAGCAAAAAAGCACACTTAAATAAATTGAAAGAAAAAACGTATTCGTATTAATACTCTACCGCTAATTTTATCTAAACTAAAAAAAAATAATACTATAAATAATATTCCCATACGTAATGTAATGATTAAGCTGCGCGTGTGAGTCTGCACGTATGATGTACTCACGTATCTCCTCACATAGCGAAGTACCTACTTACATACCGTAATCGTAATAGTGTTTTAACATGTAATGTGCAAAATGAAAAAAGATGAAGTAGAACATAATATATGCGTGTGTAAGATTAAACAGTTTTGCAGAAATTAGGTTTCAATAAGGTAACGAGAGCACTCGCAGAAATATGGTCGCATTTACGGATGTTACAACGTGCTCAGTAATTACAACGTATCTAATTAAAATATTCGCGGAATATATTTTAAACTATTATTCAAATTAAAAAAATAATATAGCCTGCTAAGGCACTATAATGGTGCGTTTCATAATGATAATAGCGATGTATTTCGGAGATAATAGTCATTAATGATTAACGAAACTATTAATTAAATTTAATTAATTGATTAATTACATTTACTAATTTATATATAAAATGTAAGTGTAAATTGTAATAAATCAATTAGGATTCGACCCATTTTTAATTATATCTTTCCATTAGTTTTATCTGCAAAATCTACGGTAGAAGGTACATTAAATGTTTAATTCATATATACGAAAGGAAAGTTGCATTATAATTTTTGAAATATTTTAACTAAAAATAATATTTTTTTATTGCACATCGATATGATCATCACATATGTCGAGCCATATTTCGTGCTTGTACTCGACTTACATATATAGATATACAAAAAATATTATGGAACAACACAACACACATATTTGTATATCGGTTCCACTCCACGTAATCTGTTATCGTGTTAAGAGTACACAACGTAATTATTGTATATTTCGTGGCCGTAGCCCATGGATCTTTCGGTTGTTCTGTCGGAATGTAAAAAAAAAAAAGAGAAGTACGATCGCGCCTGAACATACTCCGGCTCATTGTATACGGAACAAAAAAAAGAAGTAATATCGTGGAATCGAAAAATGAGAGGGACGCACGTGACGCGGTAGCTCCGAGAATCAGTGTATCTATTTATAGAAAAGCTTTATAAACACATGACTTTATTTACGAACTATTATTATTATTATATTATTATCATTATCATCATCATCCCTATTAATTATTATTTTTATTTTGTTTTATAAATTTACCTGTCAGGTCCACCATGTAGCTTTCGATTCTACAAGGCGGACGTGCGAGCATTAGTTTTATTATATTATTATTATTAAATATGAGTTATTATCATTATTATTGCTTAGTTATGTTTTTATGTTATTGCTATACAGACATCGTTAATTTTTAAGCGACGTGGCAGCAGCAAGTACTGCGACGATGGCGGCGCCAATACGTCCGACAAATTAGAGATATACGTAATGCGTAATAATAATTATTATTAAAACTTAGTCCGAAGAATTTGTACAGTATGGGACGATGAGATTTATGGCGGCCGTGTTAGTTTCTATTTACGATATACATTAAGTCCTTAACTCTTAGCGAGGCGGTGTGTGTGGCGAATAAAGGGGATGACATCGACGTACGGAGTCGCGCCACTTTTTGCGCGCATACGTCAAACATCGACCATAGTGTTGGACTTGAGAAACGGATCGATGATGAGGATTAGTGATTTCTCTTCTATACGCCATTACGCCATTACGCATTTCTCTTCTAGAAAGTCTCGAATCACAAATCTTGTCTTAACGACGATAATCAGTTATTGTGTGACTATATTACTTTATCTGAGGAAAAGTTCCAGGAAATTTCGTTTGAGCTGCTTCGTTGATCGCTTATAAACATTGTTGATGTGGAATTTTGACGAGCGTTGTAACTGCTCGCTTTATATTTTTACAATGGGTATACGAGTAACTTTAAAAAGGAAAAAAAAACGATCGACTTGTTTGGAAATTGGCATTACAGGTACATAAGACTCTTAGAAAGTATATTGTCATGGATTTAATTCGTGATTTTCTAAATTACACGAATTAGTCTGCATCCGATGTATCCTAATCAATGAGATCCCTTCTCGAATCTTTCGCATGGATCGGAAGAGTGCAGAGATATAAGGCGGAAATTTTAGAGTAAAAATTGTGCGGGCGCCGTCCACATATGAAGCTTTCTCTTGGCTTATATCTAAGCTAGCTGCAGCAACTCTCTATATGGTTATAGAATATTATTCCAAATAACTGACGCATAATCATATCATATAACGTTCATAATGCTTTCCCATCCTCTTCCCTTTTCTCCTTGTTCCTTCGATCTGTCCTCCTCCTCCTCCTCCTCCTCATTCCTTTTCCTTTCCGCTTCTACCTCTCTGCCATTTATATACTCGCTCTAATCTTACCATTATCGTAGATGTGTACTATATCGAATTGATAGTACCGACTAGGTATAGTTAACTGGAACGTTAAAAAAAAAAGGAAACACATAATATGTTAGTAGTACAACATTGCCCGACTTGCCAAACTCGCGTACATGTCTTTCTTGAATTCGCGTGGCCACGGCCGGTTCTTCGACATTAAAGCAAAAATATTTATTGAAGCAAACCCCTATCCCAGTCTCCACTTCCCAAACCCCGCGCGAGGACTTCTCTTATCCGAATTAATAAATATAGAACGAACACTAGAGTGTGGCTCAAACAGTGGTTAAACGATGTAGTAACATTTAATGTGCGTGTATGAGTAGTGGAAGAGATTTTGCTTTTGAGGACAAAAAGGGTTGCATGGACGTGCGAAAGTAATGATGGCATAAGATATGAGAGAGAGAGAGAGAGAGAGAGAGAGAGAGAGAGAGAGAGAATGTGCGCGCATGTGTGTATGTATATGTATGTCAGAGAGAGAGAGAGAGAGAGAGAGAGAGAGAGAGCGTGAAATATTCAGCGTAAATCACATCGTATTATTTGTAAGCAAATGCGAATCTATTGGCAAAATTGAAATTAATTAGACCTATTCTTCGCGATAAGCGCCACGTATTGGTTAAAAGAGGAAAAGTTATTTATGAAACAAGTAGCCAAATCCGTCTGGCGAAACGTAGGATTGAGATGAGAAAAAAATTGTTTGTTATATTTTCTTTATCTATAGATGTCATTGTTTATTTATGAGCTGTTTATTTTACGTATTTTTTTTCGTATATTTGTTTTTGTTAATGTGAAAAGAAAGGTACTGACGAATTTTTTTTTTAATGATAGTATAGTGTGAATATATCGCTTGTCGTCTCTATTGTTTCGATGCGTATTTTTTATATAGATATATTATGTAGATTTTTAATATTCTGTACTCGAAGACGATGATGCTGTTGCGTACCGCAATCTCTAAGCTTAACAGGCACTAACGATTTCGTTGAAATATCTCGCGATTGCCGAAAAAAAAGAAACTAATTCTAGTCTTCTTCTTTGGCAACTAAACGCTGATGATTGGTACGGAACAATTTCGTTGTCCTTCGCGCAACTGGTTGTATTATACTTATTGCATTTGTTCATTCGACCTGTGTGTACTAGTGTAACGGTGTATCCGGCTAGCGTGAACACACAAATCTGGGCACTTGAGGTTGGAATCGACTGTGAGTATGCAAAAATTAACTGTTAAACAGATTGCTGTTTGGGATTTTAACATCAGACGATGTTGAACATATTTAAAATGTTTCTGTTCGTTCGCAAGAATGTGTTGACTGTCTTTGTTGTTATTTTTGGTAATTGTTTGCCATTGACGTTGCTCACAACTGATTCCGTAAAGTGATAAGCTAATCAGTTTTTATATACACATTAAATGTTATTTTTTTTGTTGTGGCAGCTTTTTTACGTCTCGAATTTTTTTAATGATCTTCCTATGGCAGCGCGTCCTGTATATAATATAATAGCTTTCTTGATCTTTCGCGCTTGTTATTATCTGACGAAACTTGGAGAAATTCGGTGTAAAATGTTCTTCATTGTTCGTTTTGACAGAACAAAGGATCTTCTCATTTTTTGTCAGAAACTATGCGTGAAAAATTTTACGCAGAAACGTATTTCATCACGACGACATTTCGTTGCTCTTCCTGTCATCGAACGCTTTGATTACAGAAAAATTCCTCGAAGTTGTTGACATAAATTCAAAAGTTATGTCTAACGGACACTTGTTCTCCGATTGTTTAATTAAATGTTGTTTATTGTTTAAATATAATGACGAGATGTATTTCGTACAATAAAAACAGTAAGTCCGGGCCTGTGCACATTTTTATCAATAACGATGGAAATCGAATTATAGAAATATTCATTTCCGAGATTCTGCAATGTCTTTGCTCAAAGTTACAGCCGATTCAGCGCAGTCTCTTTCTGTTCTTTCGTGATATTACGCAATAATACTGCGAAACTTCGTAAGTGAGACAAGTTAATTGTCAATTTCAATTTAATTTGAGCCTTTTTTTATTCTATTCCCTCGTAATTTTTAAAATAATCCACAAATGCAGATTTTTTAATCTTTTAATCATTAATTTTATGTCTATCGAATGGATGGAAAGCCGTACATTATTTCAACAATTCTCGATGTAAATATTAAACACCACCCTAACGTTAACATCGCCCAGTGAATGAAGAGCCGCAAGAGAAAATTAATTAAGATGAATGAATCCGCGGGTCTTAACGTATCGATGATACCCAATTAACGTAATAATGTAACGATAAGCGAGCGTAGCTGTCCTTCAATACCTACCTACCTACCTACCACGTTAAGTAATAGGAGTAATGAAATAATGGAGTCTCATGTCTATTGACTATTAATGATTAGTATTATACCGTACGACGAGAGCTGGTGACGAGATTGACGACGATGATGATAACGATGATGATGGCGAGCGAGGTGGTAATTCATTGACAATGAATGTAAATGTATCCATTTTCAAAACTTGATGTAGAATTATATTCGTAAGCTATCTATGATATTACAAACGAAATAAAAACATATAGTAAATTATGGATGCTTGTTTTATTCCTGCAATGTAATAAAATTCTCACCATTCTGTTATTATTTTCTTTTTCACCGTATATATATATAAATCGTAAGTGACTTAAACCAATTCATGTTTAAAGAGCATCATTTAGTAGAGGTATAGACGAAGCTATAATAATCTTGATAAACTCAAATCTTGACAAATAAATACACGAAAATGGCGTATATTTACGACGAGGGAAATAGAGATGTGACAATGAGATATATTTCAAGCGTTTTAACTTTTTTCATTATTTTTCCATCTAATCGTTATCTTTTATACTATTTAGCGGAACATTGGATTACTACCTATATCCAAGATAGACACATTCTTACTTTTTCATCACGAAGACTCGAATTTATAGCAATTTCTTCTACAAAATGGAGCATTTAAGTTTTGTATTATTTTTCGTCTTAATTATCTTATTAAGACATGAAGAAGATAAAGATAGGGTAAAAAAATCATTAAGTTAACTCTCTTACATGTAAAAATGTACATTTTGATGGCAAATTTCGGCCATACGTGAGGAGGACAAGCTTTTGTTTCTATCCTCTTTTAGATTTCCATTCCTACATCTCATCGAATTTTCGCCACTTTTACGCTTGCAAGGGTGGAACATTGAAATGGAGGCATCGAGTGGTCGCGTATGGCTGCGGATATTCGGAAATAACCGTATCGGTTTATGCGTCACGGTCCCCTAGGCTCTCTTCCTATTTGCCGATCACCCATTTCTCTTGCAATCCGTTTGTATTTGGTGTATCGCACCATTTTGCTTTGTATTGCGCATCTTTCGTTTAAAAAATGACCGTTTTTATATCCTGAAGTATTCTATCCCAAGATAACAAGTCACAAATAGCATAATATTATAGAAATATATAACGTGACACAACTTTTTAAGAAAGTGTTTAACATAAGAAGAGAGAATTTATTGTATACGAAAATTTATTTAAAACGGTGGTACGGTTGCATTTTTTCTGCAACAACTTGGAAAGTTGATGATTCAATCAACAGAATGACAAACTAAAAAATAATGATTGAGTGAACGCTTGATATAATTTTGCAGCCACTCACGACACGGTCCAATTTTCGAAAATTTTTATTCAATATTACGTTATTGATCTTTTGTTCTAAACGAGCATACGAGTCCAAAGTGGTATCGCAAGTATTTCCGTTAATGTATGAAACCAGTTGTTCGCAGCACGACATTATTCCCCCAATGTTACGTAGAATCGCCCTGATTCGCTTTATAGAATCTTATTCTCCATGGTAGGCGGAGAGCTAGAATCCGGTATTGTCTGATTGACGAATGAAATAGATCCCGTGGCGAAACCCGTCTCGGTCTCTTTGTCCTTGCCTGGTGTTTCCGGAGGGTCCAGGACGGTTCTTCGCGCACGGCGCGGCACGCCATTGGCAATCCGCGAGGTCTCGTACCCGCGGCGCATATGGAATATTAATTCGTGGGGTTAAGGTTACCAACGGAATTGCGTACATACGGACGGTCATGTATATCCGCACGTCGCGCACATATATCCACGTCGCTTCGAATGTATGTCTTCTCGCCGGCGCACACCGTCCTCCATCCCGTTTCTCTGCCCTTACTTATTGGTTTCGTTGGCCCCTGGCGCTGGGGAGGTAGAAAAGTGGCGTGGACCCGGTACGAGATCCGAAGGATCGTTCTGCCTACGCGGAGGAAGAAACGGGCGAAGGGCGACGTCCCTCGGGGACTTTAACTGAAACGTATAAATGGATGAAGGCGCGGAAACGGTGACCCTCTCGTCTCAATACAACGACACCATTGTTCTCCGTAGATCACAACTAAGTATCCTAGAGGCAGACCGTTAACGGATGCGCTTCGCACTCCTCGTGATACAATTTGTGCAATGTGTGATATAAGAATTCGATAAAATTAAAAAAAAAAAGTAACATGTGAGCGAAAAAGAATTAATCGTTTCTTGAAAAACGCAATTCTTCAACCTTGATTTAGTAAATAATTTGTCGCCTCGAAAAACTTTCTCTTTTCTAATTATCAATTTTTTTAATTACTTTTTATACGTATCAAAAGTCGTTAAAGCGGAGATAAAACACCGAGAAACGTTTGGCAGTAACGAATCAGCCGGTTACGTTGAAACATCGCGGATGACGAAAATAACAGGAGACATGTACCATGCTCTTCACATCTCGGTCGTTATACGCCGCTAACTTTATTGCTCCAGTCTCGGTCCACAGTCTCACGGTCTCTTATCTCCCCGTGCTTGTAACATTACAGCCACGCTATACTTTCCGAGTCTTGCGGAGAGACGTCGGTGTGCGCCGTTGCGCCAGGGTCAGATCAGCCTCTTCTGTATTACGTGCAAGTAGCAGCGGTGTATTTCGCGAATTATTTCTTTATCATTCTAGATTCCAACGGTTTCCGGTTCCTACTACCAATTCTTAACAAAAGTTTGCTCACTACAAAGCGACGACTTAATATGTAGAAATGAGGGGTCCTCTCTCTTTATTGCAATAAAATATATTTCTTTAGATATTTATTTTAATGTCTATTTGGATTTCTTCATGTCTGTATTTTTTTATATTATTTTATCTCCTCGGTATATATTCTCTTCTAAAGATTTTCTTACGCTATAGTATATGAAAGTTATGATACGGAGAGCTGCTGATGAAAACCTTTTCTTATTTTACTGCTTGAATTTCCCTCGAGTATTCTTCGATGTAGATATCTCGTAACTAGAATTAATTAACGATCTATCGCTATTACAGCTTAGTTATATTAATTTTCTTTAAAATAACGCTGGTTATTAAATATATGTCGCCCTTCAACTGCATAAATATTATATCATTTTTGTGAGAGAAGTAAAATGCGTTGATAACGATGTGATAAATATGTTTGAGAAATTACTCAAATGGCAGAGGAGATGTAACTCAGCTCGAAAGCTGCATACCGTAAATGGAACACGTCGTCGGGTTCTTATCGGCTGTTTCATTCCGTACCCGTACTTTTGGCCCGAGCTAATTGAGATCATATCTCTTTGCTCTTTATGAGGCTCCGCTCCTCCCATGCGCAACAATGTAGATCGTTGGTGTTAGAAACTTCGCAACATTAAGTCAAGAAATTGCTTGTGCACATCCGACAGAAGAACTCCGATATTTTGCATAGGGAAACATTTATCAATTGTACATAAACGATTCGATGATCGATTACAATTGGAATAAATTGCAGCAATCATCATTTCACGCTGTTAAACATCCACGACTGTTTCTCCTTCGTAAAGTGTTTGTCTTTATCAGCGAATAAAGAGATTTCGCCGCAAATATGCGCGACAACCTATTGTAATTATTATTGATTGAGAAATTATGATCGATAATTGTAAGCGCTACAGATTTGAAATATTACGGTTGACCTTTACTGCAATAAACGGTTTTAAGAAAACCCGCCAACCCGCCAACGACACTCTCGCCGCTGAGACGACTGTCGTTGGGACGGTCATAAAGATTTCATTTTTTAAGGAAACGGAGTTGAAGGGAAGCCTTTAGTCCGTGTGCCGGACTTTTTTCTCGAAACAAACGAAGTTACGCGAGGGTATATTGTGACCAATAGCGAGAATCCTTGCCTGGCTTAGAAGGGATATATCAAAGTGCAAACTTTCCTGTGTCAGTTTCTTCTTGCTCGTCCGATGGCATCTATTGCTTTCTAACATTTCCGCGGTCTTTTAATAAAATACAAGTTAATAAAATCAGTCTAAGCATTCTATAGTTTTATAATAATATTTAGAACAATTATTACGTGCGGACTATAATTTATGTGAAGTGTGAGTGTTTCAAAATGTGTGACAAAAAAATAAATTTATAGTTAAAATCAGTTTTCATAAATCTTTCATGAAGAAGGATAATAGCTGTAAACGTTGGTAAGTACAAAATTATACATTTTATGTAATAAGTAGTAACATAAATCCGGAAGAAAATTTGTATTACGTTGCATTAAGAAAAATTAATTCAAAATATATGCGTTTTAAATATATAATTCGACATATTTAGAGGTTTTATTCAAAGTTTCCTACAAAATTTCACTTTTGTAAATATCATAACAAACAGTTACTTGACAATTCTAGTTCAAGTCATTGCGTGTCTCAGTGTAGGCAACATAAGAAAATAAGAGATGTTTGTCAAGATAAATTAAAGCTACGATTTTTTTGTCATTATCAGGTAAAAAACAAAAAAAAAAGAAACATTTATGATATTAAATTTGTACTCGACACGATCACAGCGGAATTAACGAAACAGTAGACACCGAGATACAGATAAGTTTTTATGCGACATTTCACACGTTATTGCATGAAAGCATTATAGATAACTTCGAAAATATCGATCGTAAGATCGCCGTAGTTATTATAGTTGACAATTTACCGACACGTGCTCATTATACTAGTGTTTTTTGTGCAATTTTCTTGCACTCCGTCTGGTTCTTGCGTCTGGGCCAATATCGGGAGATGGAAAGCTCAGATTGTCTTTAACGATTACCCTTGCCGCGTATTATGCGCGGTCGCATGTGCGTGCGTTGCATGTGCGGTACTCGCAAATTCTTCGCCGTTTTCCACATAATTGGTCGGCTCGGTCGGAGTAAATTGCTTGCGTGCAGATTAGAGGGGACACGTTTCGAGGGGCGAATACTGTGCCTACGCCATTCGTATTCCTGGGTAAATCATGTTAGTTTTTAGAAAATATTACCAAGACAACGATCGATTTTGTGCGCACCGTTTCAAATAAGAAACGGACGTCGAGCATATTGATATTATTTTTTCGTTCGAATAATTCACGAATAATCGTGATAAAATTTTTTGTATGTTTTGAATCGTGGTCTTATGAAATGGAAATTAAGCAAGTAAAACTTGACCTAAAGCTTTAATAATTTGACAGTTCTGACACATACTTGAAATATTTGAAAACTAGCTTAGGTTTCTATTTGCGAAATAATTAAAAATTTAAATCTGTAGAATAAATTTAGATATTTTTATTTTCCCTTTTTTCATATTAATCGCGGATTAATTATTTTACAATTTATCCATAAAGAGGAACTGTGAGGAAGAAATACGAAGGAATAAATACTTTTTTTATGAATAAATGACGAATTGTTTTGATCATTTAATGATATATATAAATACGTCACGTACCTATAATTTTATACCATAGCGTTTTATAAAATATTGAAAATCATATTGGGTGATTGAGTTCATTACTCAAAATTTATTTATTTAATTTCGTGCTGATTAAGTATCGGAGTAATTAACAAAAATACGTGAAAACATTCAATTAGAAAGTTCATTGATTGTATTATATATACGAAAGCAAATGCAGGTATAATAGAGGCGGTTATCAATGGAGCCTTTTTCGATCTGTGTATCAGAGTATATAACTACAGTACTACACGAATAAAACGACGCAGACACCATTAAATAATGTACTGTCGGAATTCTATTTACTTCTCCAACGTTAAAGACATCTTTATATTGAATACGCGATAGGAGCGATATGGAATAAAACGTTCGTGCTCTATAAACTCAATCGAATGATTCACGTTTCATAAACATTTATTGCCGGTGTTAATCGATCGATTTGAGCACAATTATTTATGTGTGTCGCAGCTTATAGGCTTGTACATAGATACACATAGATGTACACAGGATACACTCGTTTACCCGCGTATTCGAAGTATTCAATGTGACAATTTATATGCTAGAATTCTGTGAATTAATGTCTGTCGATGGTTTCGTATTTAAGAGATGGTTTTGTAAAAAAAAAGGCATGGCACGCACACACACATTTAACTTTCACGGGTGCTTATTGGATTATATTATACAATAAATGCTAGTGTATGGTAATCGTAGGAAGAAACGCACAGTATCTTGATGTACTTACGAATACATAATATGGTTTATGTCCATAATCAACGTTTCATAATGGCACTTAAGCATCCACTTGTTGATACCATTTATGGCCATTGTATGGCATTACACGTGTAAAACGGTCACACGGACGTCGTACCGACACGCACGAGTAACTATGTTAACGTTAATATCGTATATGCACGCACGCGGATTTAAAACTGCAAACACGTTCTTGCACCTGCTCGAAATTATTTGGTTGTTTTATCACCTATTGCTTGCAGAAATAATTGAAATTCAGATGCATTTCTTGTCAATATACTCTTGGCAAATATGATCAAATTTTGTTTCTTAATTTGAAGATTTAATTTTCGATATCGTCGATTAAATGTGTGCCGAGTTGGATATTCCTACTTTTCGGATATTTTTAGATGAAATATATTAATCGAAAAATTCTTATAATTTTTTACTTATAGTTTAAGGTTTCAAGAAAGAATGTTGAATATGTCATATTACTAATAAGTCTATATTTCAATCGCTTCATTTATTATTCATGAAGTAAATTTGTTTCGTATTATTTTTTTTTTAGCATATTGAATTCTTTGATCATACTATTAATACATTCTTCAGTAATTCCTCAAACAATTCCAATATTCTCTATTATATATATATATATATATATATATATATATATATTGTCACAACTGAACAATAATATATTATGATCAAAGTATAACATACGATATGAATAGATTTATTGATTTTAATTTTCACAAACTGATGTAAGGTAATGCTTTTAAATAAGATTTATACTTGAATGCGTAAGCATGAATATTTATAACTACGGTCACAAAAATAGTTTAGTAACTTTTTAATACACATTCGATATATTTTTGATGGCAGTTTATAATTTAAAAGCTTTTAAAGCAATTTTTAATAAATAAGGTAATTTTTATAAATCAATAGACTAAAATATCAGAAATAAAAAGATTACATTGGATAAATATACGTATATAATCTGAGCATTAAATCATTGCACAGCTGGAAACATGCAGGAAGAGTACTTTTTTCCTATAAATGCAAACACGTATTCTGAAAGAACATCACACGCGTAAACACATAAATATGTTTCGAACTATGAAAAAGTACCGTCGCTCAAATTCGCTTTTTCGTTCCATTAAAGATAGAATTGGGATACGTCGTATAATATCCGATTTATTTTGTTGCCCTATTTTGAAATAAAATATCGTAAAGGCGATCATAAAATATCGAAACCGCTTGCTATCTATTATATTTTCCTTATGCGGTTTAACGTTAATAGTCATCGATAAATAATAGGGTTCCAGATATGAAATATATTATTATCGAAGGATATAGACAGAAAGATGTTGAGAAGTACGGTGTCCGATGTGCAAATAGGTAGGTAGGTAGGTACCACTCGCACCATCTAGATTCTAGAGAACGCTGAACAGCGATGGCGTATTGATCTTTTTAGTGACATAGCGTCTCCACAGACACAATCCAACTCCCTTCCACTCTTCTTCTTGACGCGGACTAAAGGTCTATATTTCCTCTGGGACAAATATGTTTCACTATTCCTATAAACACAATTTGCCAGGAATATCGTACTACGAATATATGTATAAACGCACAATGTCGAAGGGGTGGAAGGTTAAAGTGTTGGTACGCTCGATCTTCTGTTGTCGGATGTATATAACAACGAACGTGCCGAAATGAAACATATTTCTGGATTAAGAGTGCGAATGTATACCGTACAACATTTTATAGACAACGCGAAATTTTCTCTTCGTGTTGAAGTTTTACGAAGAGACGCCCAAAAATCATAACAAATGATACAATGTCGATGTAATAAGAATATAAACAGTCGACTAGTTCAGATCAGCGATGCGCTCCGTATTTTATAAAAATGTTAGAGCTGGAGCAAGAAATCGCGCGCAATTGACACCGGTAGTTTGAAGCTGCCGGTGTTGCAAATGCGGGACTTATGGGAGACGAAGACGATTCGCAAGTAGTCAGCGTCGGAAGTTAAAAGGAGGTAGTAAGGAGAGGGGGAGAGAAAAAATAAACGTTGCATATGCTTTTCGGAGCGTACAAACGTGCCCGTCGGACGTCGGCGCTGTTCGCCCAGTTCGCCCGGCGAGCGCCACTCCGTCTAGCCTGACGTCTACACTCTGTCAACTGTTTTATATTTAATCCGTGCCGCTTTAGTAAGCAATAAACAAACACTGTATCACATAAGCGCTGTTCAAATTAGCCTCAATACCATTTCAAACGGCCATCTCGCATTTATGAAGATGACCGGGGATGGTAGCCCACCCGAGAGTTCTTCGTACGACGAGTCGGGAATGTGCCAGAGGAAAAAAGGGGAATCACCGTAGAGAATCGGCGGAGAGTGGGAAGGGCGACCAGTGGGGATTTGGAGGGGAGAGCGCGATGACGTCACGAAATGCCGTGGCACCGCCTACCGGTATGCAATGGGCGGGAATCTCGCTACGATTTACGATCAGCCACGCCACCGACATCTAGTGTCAGTCAAGCGAAGTTAGGCGGCTCCATGGTGGCCATTATAAGTTCACGATTGGCCAGAATCATGGCACAACGCGAATCAGACGATGCTTTAAATATGGATTTTTTTTCTCCACCCGCAAAAACGGGACAAGAGATTCGCATAAATCGCGATTGATTATTAATGGGTGCCAGGAGCAACCAGCTCGTAATATTAATGGCAATTTCAGACGCACACTTGTTTCCAGCGGTAAATCTATATTTGCTTAATCGAGAGGAGACGCGAATGGGGTAGAATACGATCGTGCGTTCTTCTTTTATAAATTACTAATAAAAATACTTTTTTCTCTTTAATAATTTGTATTTTAATCCATATGCTTTATATTGCTATTAGCAAAAATATATATTTTGAATTTTTTATATAAATATTTTATTTAAGTAGAATTTATATCTTAAATATATAAATAAGTATACATATACGAAATATCAGTTTACTCCTGTTTCTGTTTTACTCCAGCATCTACATATTTATTAGGCAAATAAATATAAATATATTATATAATTTGTAATTTTATTAAACCTTTATTGGCATTTATATGCTAAATTATTTATTTTTACCGGAAAATAGATTTAAATAGATGTATTTTTAAGTAATAATTTTTTATTTTTTAAAACTTGACATAGACATGAAAAAAACATACTATCTAGAAACTAAAATACACAAGAAAATATATAAACTATATATATAAATAATAGATGATGACTATGTAATGACTATTTAATGACTACTTAAGCGTTCATTAAAATTTTTGTGTGATGAGCAAAACATTTACAAAATTAGAATAAATGACATTTTACATATGTATACCATTATTACATATTTATTTCTTTCTTTAATTGCTGTTGATATAATTGACTTTTCCATTGAAATAATTGACAGGAAGTTTATATCATTTTGTAATAATCATACTTTACAATTTTTATGTTCTGTTAAAATAGCACTATATATGTCACCTTGTACCTATTCTTAAACATATTTCTCGATATTATCTTGAATTTTGAATTATTTCCTATTATCAAAAAAAATTATTATTATCTATTAGTTAAATACTAAAACGGTTTATATTGCTTAGAATTATTTATCATTAAAATATAATATATTAAATCCGACAAAGAAACAAACATTTTTATGGAATTTGTTATTCATATATTATTTCTTATTTTTTATTGTATAAACTACAATGTTTACAATAGCAAATTATTATAAATTGACTGCTACAGTTTTTATGGAATATTAGAAACATCACTCTTACGACTAAACTTTAAACTATATATTGGAGATATTGGAACTTAAAAGATAATTCTCCTGCAATGCCTGCAGAGTCTTAGAATCCAACTTATCACCAGTGGAAAATTAATAAGCATTGTCAATTGTCAATAAATACTTTTAAGCACTTTCTTCTACATCAACATATGATAAAATGTTTTAAGCAGCTTAACAACTTGTAATTAGGATAATAATACTACAACTATATATTCCACATTAATTTTCACGTACAAATTTTCATAAATTTTACATATATTAATTGTTTCACAGAAAATTTAATTAACCAGAAACAATTAAAAATAAATGTTAACCGTTATATTGTTTATTATTACATACCTGCGTACATGTTATTGTCAAATAAAAATATGTAGTATAAATTATGAACTAATTAAGCAGCAGATAGCATGAAAAGTTCTATATATTTCATTTAAACGTATAAGTTCGTGAAACATTGGTGTCTGTAAGACAGGTTACTCCGCGGGCGGTTATGTGGTTTACGGCTGTTTTTAACGAGCGCCGTTGCACGCGACTCAGCACTAAACCAACCTTACAAAACGTAACCACACTAGTTCAAAGTTTTATGGCCAAATTTATTATCTGTTACCTTCTTATATGATGTCACAATAACAATAATTGTCAGTTTTATTTCCAATGTAAATCAATAAAAAAGAAATTTGAACCATTTTAAATAGCACACAAAGGGAGAGAGGCGCAGCACATTGGCGAAGATCTGGCCATCTGTCGTCACATTAATGAAATGCTTTTCGCTCGTGAAAATATCTATAACTACACCAGCTTTCGCTTGTAGTTAACTTTGGCTGTTTATAGATGGTGCTAGTAATGACCGAAAGTTTTCCTTAGAATTCAATTAATTTTTTACATTCAACAATTGCTAATTCATTATTTTAATCTATTATCTTATTATATTTTTATATATTTTTAATATATCACTTTGATAAAAAATTTTTATCTGTGTTTAAATGTGTTAAAAAATATAGAAAATATAGAAAAAAGTCTAAAATAATGTATTCTTTAATGTAATTTTATATTTACAAAAGCAAGCAAATTGTTAAAATCCAAGCATTTCTAATAATGTGGCATTTATATATGTATAAATTATAAATTCTTATTACCGTGTATAGTCAATGTCGAAAGCTGTTTTACAAGATCACGTGCAGACTTACTTACAGCCGCTTACTTTACAACCAGAGATCCTAATATTTAAGAATTCTGTTGTGAGATGGCGCCACTATATATCTATATATGTATAGTTTTATATTGCACCATTACGCATAAATCCGTAATGTGATACAAATATCCATTACATTATGTTATAAATCCGTCAAATATAAATTTATCAAAAAATATCAATAATCTTTCTATATTTTTAAAGCGTAAAATGTAGTAAAAAACGTACATGAATGATAAATTACTTTAAATTGATGTATCATAATTCAATCTTATAAATATTCTTCATTATAACGTTTTATAACAACTAATGCTTCATTGGTATCCCGTTTTTAATTTAGGGTTTAAATTATTTTTATTTAAAGCAATTGGTACCATATAATAATTGTCATTATATTAAAAGCAATATAAAATAATAAATCAAATATAAAAGAGACAATATTGATTCAGTGTGGAACAGGTAGCAAATATACTGAAGAATTAGTCTGAATGGGTCTTAAAATTTTTATGGCTACTAACATCAGCAGAGAACGTTTCATAGCGCTTCTCTATCGATAAATCCATGCTCGCTGCGGGCGGCAAAACTGAAGAGACAAGATGCGAAGTCAAACGTATCTGGCAATGTCATCAGTTACATTTATGAGGCCGTGAAGGATAAAGTGAGCACCTTGAGGTTGCATCATCGTCACTTTAAATCCCGTTTGCCCGCTCGTAAAAGTCTTTGACGACTTTACCGGAGTGCTGCCGGTATAGCACGAGCGAGTTGCCTGCCATAAAATCAAGAAAGAGGTTTTCCCTCTCCTGTCTATACACCCTTAACCGGGACAGAAAAGGGCTTAGCGTTTATTTACCTACTTGTCAATAATCTTTGGTCGTTATCCTTAACAAATTCTTACGATGCGATTACACACCGCTATACCATTATCTGGTAACACTTGTATTTTTTGTTTTATGGAAACAATTTTGACCTTAATGCTCAACAAATGATGTTGGAAAATACCTTCAGTATTTCTTTGCATTTCGAGAAAAATATTTTATACATTATTAATAATAGTAGTAATATCTGGAAATATTGTCTAAAGATAGTATTTGATGAAGATATTCTTACCATTTTTATTTATCTATATAGCGTTGTTAGGTATATTAGAAATGTTATGGAAAAGCTATGTTATATTCTAAAATTATTTGTGACTTATATCCCACAGAGAGATTGTCGTTGTCTAAATGAATAAAACATTGTTTTCAATGTGGTGCTTTATTCACGTTTCACGAAGTAAGGGGCTTTAGGTACTCGAAGTAAGCGAGTATTCGTTGCGAGTTCAGCTGGGTCGTTCATGAATTGGAAATATCCCACGGTGACGACAAAACAACCTATACGACGAATAAACCGCTCTATATCGGTAAAGCGTCGTACGATTACTGCGGCTGTTGGCAATAATCTATATTATTTATATTTGCGCATCGAAAATCTTTTCACCTAATAACACTCTTTCCATAACACTCAAAATTCCTGCTTTATTAAAGTACAATATTTATATTATTACATTAAGAAATATTAAATTTTATTAAATGCAATGTGTCTCTCCCCATACGAATTCTATATGCTTCGATCAGGAATATTCATGACGACTTTAAAGTTAACGTTACGTTAGGATTATACTACACACGACATCTGCTTCTTTGTAGCTTTTATAGCTTTCAAGGTATTATAGTCTCCATTCCCTGTCAAAATATAATAAAGCCGAAGAATGAAGCCATTACAGTATCAACATTGTATATTTCCAAGAGACGCGACGAATTCGATCTTACCAGAAGCTCGCAGGGTTGCGTTTATAGATACACCACCATTCACATTTGACCTAAATACCACTCGTGTCTATTACAGCCTTCAGTGAAATGCATCGATTGTTCGAACTTTCCCACAGAAGAGAGTTCGAAAGTCTTTCTTTCGCTTCTGCTTTCAACCTATCTATCTCGATGAACCGCGACGAAAGTTTCGCGCGTAAATCTCGCGATTGACGTTTCAAATATAGTACCTGTACGGCGTTCCTCTTTTTTTTTATCGAAAGACCTTGCGGAACGTTTCCTGGCGCGTTATTAAGGTCAGCCACCTGCCGCTCGATGGAGCTCACTTCAGGGATGAACACTATTACACCCCTCCCATACCTATATATAAGAAAAAACTTTAGGGGTGCAACGGGGTTTGGTCTGACTGAACAAAGAAAATAAGAGATGCGAAACGGCGCGTCGTGGATGGCGGAGGGCAAGAAAGATAGTAGGAGAGCAGCTTCCTTTCGGCGCGAAGAAAAGGGAGAAAGAGGGAGAGAGACGGCGAGTGAAGGAAGAGAGGAAAGAGTCCCGGGACTTCTGGAGCCAGAGGAGAGAATAAAGGAAAAGCGAGAAAAATGTGTCTAACGTGGCAAAGGCAATTCTTCAGCCGGAGTTGCCGCCTTAATGCTCGTAGGAGAGAGGCGATTGGTTCTCGAGAAGAGCCCGCGGGAAAGATGGCCGCCATTTCCCTCCAACCACCCGTGGAAGTGTTTCCCCTCCTACCATTTATTCTCTCGCTTCCTCCTTTGCTATCGTACCGCGACCTACGAAAGGAACCCCGTTCGAGGAATAAAGGGGGAGAGTCCGACGAAGAGACTCTTATTCTTATTAACTGTTTAATCTTTCTACGTGACATACGAGACGCATTACCGCCCGCCGGGCTTGTTTATATTTCGCTGGATCACCGCAAAGATGTGGTACCTTCGTTACGCTACGTTCGGTGTATTCACGATATCATTTTGAACGATATTGTTTTTCTTCGGAACTTATGCATTATTGGAGAAACACAAAGATTATTTGATGCTGGTTTCTCTATAAGAAAAAGTATCGTACCGCTTGAAAAATACTTGAAAATTTTTTATTTATTTAAAAGCATAAATATATATTTATGTATAACTATTTAAAAAATTGTCTACTTATGACATATAAAAGTTAAATACAAAAGTAATATATAATTTATTTTACACAATGGTAACATGCGCATAGTCTTTTCTCATACTATAATAAGATGCATGTGTAATTAGCAAATAGATAATATCGTGAAATCGACGTAGCTTAGTCTAGTTGGCGAACGAAGGTAGGAAGGAGAGATTGGAAGGAACGAGAAGAGAACAGAGCACAGGGAACAGCGAGATAGCGCTGAGTTACATCTCTCAATTATTTGATAATGCCGCCGACACCGCGCTGAGGGGATCTCGTTAAAACTTAAAACGAGCTCTCCCGTAATCTCCTCAATGTTTATACTTGATTCGTAAATCTGGGCGAATCTCGGTGGTGTTATCGCTGTACCGACTGGAAGAGGGACAATAGATAATATAAACTCCCGAGACTTATAACAATACTGACATTATTGGTTTTCTCCTTTTTAGCTAATTAAACTCCCCAAATCATTACAGATGGTAAAATAATTAAAAAAATTAATGTCATGTGACCATATGTAAATATAAGCTGTAATAAAATTTAAATTTATTAACTTGTAATTTTATATAGATATGTGATTAATTGATATAAATATATATTGATATTGTATAATATGTATTTATGTTTTCATAATATGATAATATTTATAGACTTGGATTAATATGTACTTTTATATTGCAGTGATCGAAATTTAGAAAATCTCACATAAAAGTAATTTATAATCATACATAAATATTAGAATGCAGGTATCGGACATATATATCTGTGCGGCTAGTTTGCATTTAAAAGGAAAGACTTCTCATTAAGAATTGAATATGGCTGTAGGCAGACAAATGGCAAATTAGACAAGTGGACAGCCTCGATGACCACTCGAAGTCGTTAAGAGCGGTTGAACAAGCGACTATGTCAGCGATAGTCACGGGGATTACTCAGCTCACCGTCGCGCTTTGTCTGCTCGTTTGCCATCCATAAATAGAGCGGCAGAATAAAGAAAGAGAAAGAGATAGCTATAAGCTCGCAACGGCGAAATAACGAACATATGGTAGAAACCTGTCGGTCCCTGTGAAGACGCGAGAGGTGAGACAGAAAAAAGGGGGAAGTGTTAAAAGAACGGCGAGAGAAGATTCGAGCAAGACAGAATTAGTCGTTAGTTGAGATGGCACGACGGTCAGAGTACATCTAGATTAAGATGCATCGGAAAAAAAGAGTCGAGGACAAAGGAGACGAAAGGAGAGAGAGTCGGTTCCCCTTTTAGGTTGAAGTGACGAACGACATTATGGGACTTTGAATGTCTTTGACTGTCCATGGGTATCGCTGACCTCGTCGTGGATCTTTTTGGCTCGAGGGAGGAGCCAAACGACTGGCAGAGAACTCTCCTCACGTGATGTACGGATACGAGGACCACCCCTGATGATCAAATCCCAAATCCCAAATCTTCCAGTCGGTTTCACACAAAAATCATATTTATCGTGTTACCTATACCTGTACCGCTCCTTCTTCACCTTTTCAGCCGACGGAGATTCATTTTTATTTTTGATCTTGAGCTACCCGTTATAGCCTTCACGAGTATAATTGTCACATATATGGTTAAATTTATATAATAGAAAAACATCTTATTCCGAATAGAATAGAATATATGTATAATGAATATCTTCTTTTATGTGATTTTGTATTATGTGTTCTATAGTATAACATAAGAATATTATAATAGGCAGATATCTGCGAGGATATCTGTTTTATATCATGAAATTATATATTACAGAAATTATTTTTTATTATATTTCAAAGCACTCTTTCAACAAGATATAGGAATAACTTTTATAAAAATTAATTTAATTTACATAAGATTGTAATGTTTGCATATAAATTTAACCGCAAGAATTTTATCAATTTTTATAGAATTTATTTAAAGCCATCAATACATTCTATAAAATATCAAAGGTAAAAACATATAACATCGCGGAAATAACGAGAAACAGTGAGATAATGGAATAAGCTTTAAAATACAATAATAATCGAGTGTTACTACTTTCTATTCAAATCAAAGCGAGGGTGATGGTGTAATTGAGGACTACGATCGGTCATTACGTCTCGTTCTGTTATTCCTTTTTATTTATAACTTTTTCCTCCCTATTTCCCATGTAATGGCAATAGATGTGTTGTGAGAAGGGTGTGTAGAATAGATGTAGGAAAGCAGCGGAGGTCCTGTTAGACTAGGGCCATTTCTTCCCAAGGGATGAACGCCATTCAATAACTCAAATCCGACTCAATTTTGTGGGAAGAAAGTTTGCGCAGATTGTTCTCTACCATCCTCAATGCAGACAACTGACGGCGGGTTTATTGACTTTTTTGAATTTATCGTAATACTATGCAATTTTGTGTTATATAGTACAGTTAAACGTAAATGTAATCGAAAACTTTGCAATTTATATCAATGTATTCTATAACATTCAAAATTAAAGGTCTGAGAATTATAATGTTACGCGCGTTAATTATCGCTTGCACAAGAATATGTAACGCGAATAATAATTGAGACATACAATTCTTAATAATCGTCTAGAATCGTCCAGCATCTGCATCATTCCAAGGATCGAGTCGTAAAAAATCTCGACCTAGCAATTTCAAACATACCGTATCGCGCGGGAAAGAATGAGAAATGCTAGCAATGCCCACGCGCATTAAGAGGGCTGTAGGGAACGGCGCAGTAATGAATTAAGGGAAATCAGAAATTGCTTTAAATAGCACCGTAAAAATAAAGTTCGTTTAAAGAAGGGGAAACCTCGAGCGGGAAGCAGGGTTGGAAGCAAGGCGGAAGGAAGAAGGCAAGAGCACACACCTTGGGTTCCGGGCCAAGGAGGGGTGCTAAGTCGGCGGTGGAATGTGTAGCGCGGAAATTGCCGAGAAACGCGTATTAAAATCGCTAGATTTAGTAGGGAGATAAGCCGTGGCGGTGAGACTGCGGGGGTTAGGGGTGCGGGTCCGGGGAAAAAGAAAAACTCTCTTTTACTTGCACCCCGACGGCATTGCCGTCGTCTTTCCGCAGTCGTTATCCAAAGCTCAGAGCCTAGACTACATCACCACCCACCAACATCGCTACCCCGACGACGTTACCCCGGACTCTCGCGTGGTCCTCAAGAATCCAACTCCTAACATTCGCATCATTTAAGTCGCTATGCACACTTCCGCTTGCTCATTCTTTTCTTCTTTATTGCGCACGGCTTTGTGTATTTCCCACGGAACGCTTTCCGTTCTGAAATAATTCGATGAAAATGTAAGTCGTTACCGTTTGCGTGAAGCCCGACGCGAATAACGATTTAGGTTTTGGTTTCTATGTAAAGCTGGTTAATATATTTTGAATATAATAAGTTGTTAACAGTCCAAATAACGTACATTAATAAAAAAAATAGTAACGATGACGAAGTTAATTGGACAACGTAACGATACGTTAATGCTGAAAGTAACATATTAATGTAGAAGGTAAGTCCAATTGTCGATTTTAGAATAAAAATATTGTAACTCATGGATATAATCCAAATATAATCCATAAGCAATTATTTAAATTTTATAAAATCGAAAGTTTCACAAATATGTATTTTTGCATGAAGCTTTCTGTGTAATAAATATATTTTCTTATTACAGTTACCTGATTAAAAAATAATTTCTATCTGTATATAAAAAATCTATATATATATAAAAACTTCTTTTTCAGATTATATTTTAGAAATTATCTGGTGTGATTTGTGTGCAAGGCACATATTTAGTTAGCAACTTCATAAACGTGCCACAACTTCTATAGATTCTTCGCTGACCCCTGAGAAGGATGCAGCACAACATACTGTAGTGCAAGACCAGATGCTCGTTGTGGGGTCTATGATGGAATCCACTTAGAAATAATGTACATTAAAATGATGAACTACAATAAAATTAAAATTGAGAAACGTGTGCAAATTGTATAAAAACACTAATTTTTATTAGTATATTTAAAAATATTTTCTACCTAAACATATAGATGACACATTGTTTAAAAACTCGAAAAGAAATTAATATTTCAAAGAAGCAAACACAATTAAACATTTTAAATATATGTATATTCAATGGAGAAAAGAAGATTTCTTAAAATAAAATATATTAGTAAAAAATAAGCTCAATTTCTATTTTTTTTATTAAAAAAAAAAGTAAATTTGAAAAAACTATTTTATTTTTCCTGTTCTAATTCTAGTTAACTTTTCACGAATACGTTTATTCATTGTATATGATATAATCGCCATTTGTTTTTATATGAAAGAATTTCTGTATAAGAAACGCTTTGAGAAAGATGCGTCAAAGGAAAAGTTCTATATGAAATAAAGTTGCAAAAATAATAAAAGTTTTTTTATCATCAAGCTTCTCTATTTTAGAAAAATATTCTATCTTTTAATTCTTTGACTGTATATCTCTTTCGGCAAATTTTTATCTCCACCTGTCTTCAAGTCGACGAAGAAACCGGCACGCGCGCAAGTATGTGTAAGTATATACGTCGTACAGTCTCGTCGGAGGTAATAATCCATCGGAGGATTCCCCCTTACAGCACTGTGCCCACTCAAATGGTCGTAGCCCGCGCTTTTATGCCGTCGTAAAAGCGCAGTAACAATTAATAAGTATCTCGTAAAAGCTATTGCCGTTGACACCTTTTTGAATGACAGGGACGGGCTAAGAAGAAAACGCCGTCGTCGGCGCCCTTCAGCATCTCCGTTTTTTCGTGCCGAACTCACTGAACGTCAACTAAATAGCAACGATAAGATTGTCCATAAATTTTATTTACGCGCGAATCGTTATTCTTAATCGGACAGTTATGCGATCCGCTATTCTGCGGAGTATCTATCAACTGTTCTGACATTTTAATGCCTCTTATTATGTGTTTACTGTTTAACACGAAACGATTCGTATAGGTAGAAAAACATAAGTGCGTAATAATAAATTTGCTATGCTATATTTATGTGCTATAATGTTTGCATATTAATGAATACATAAGAATACGTAATAAGAGATTTGCTTTACTATTTTGATATGTTATAATGTTTGCGTGATACACGAACATCTACTTTTGCTATATTATTCTTTAAATATTAATGCCCGCTGTTGTAAATTTCTTATTAATTATATTCACACACTAGTGATAAATATTAAACATTTATAAAATTTGATTTATGTAATATAAAATTACAATTTTTCAGTGGCTGACATTTATATAAGGTAGGTATATAATTGCGTGTAATTGTATATATGCGTGTGCACATTTCCAACACAAAATTACAAGGTATCAATATATAATATTTAAAATATAAATTTTGAATCTTATTTTAGACAAGTCGAAATTGTCCTGCATATGTAGAAAAACATGAACGTTTATAATATTATATAGGCGTTATTTATTATCTTTGTAAGCTTTATTATTACAAAATTAAATATTTAGTACTGTTTTTTATGAAATATTTGTTTTTAAAATATGGTATCTCTCTTTTTAAAAAAATGCTTTACAAAAAATATGAAAATAAGAAAGAACTTTGTTTTATTTGATGGTGTTTCATTATATAAATACAAACCTTTAAAGAAACCATAATTTCACAAAAAACTTGAAAAGTTGATGTTCTTCGTAATAAGACAGGACCATAAAGATAAAGACATACAGAAATTTATTTTCTTAAAATTTATAATCTTGTTAGACTATTATATATTACAATCCCGAAAAATTCTAATTCACGTAATTGTTTTAACATATTAATATCAGCTATTTTTTCTTTCTAGTAGAAACATATTTGCCAGAGGTCATGGTAAATGTACGTGTAACAAAACAAATATAATTCCAAGCTAACATTGCGGCATTTTATGGGTTGCGAAGAGAACAAGGGAACAGACTAGATAATATTACGCAGAACGGATATAGAGAAACGGTAGCCACAAACGCGGTCGGGTTTGTGCCGTTGCTTTAATTAAGTTACATGTTGGTCGCATTGTTCCGAATATACATATAAATGTCAGAATAGAAGCTAGAAAGGAAGTATTAATTAATTTTATTAGCAGTTCTCCTTGTCGAGACTGATGATATTCTATTAAATTTTCGATATTTTTAGGTTTTCATACCTCATACACAACTTACGCCAGAAAATAATAATGACAATAAAAATAACTTGCAATAATTAAAGATAAAGTATAATTTATGCAATTTAAGCAATATAGAATTAAGGTGACGTGGTATTTTATATATATGTATATTTCATTACTCAAGATAGGAAAAAATATAGATCGTATAGGAGCAACAAAGTAATATTTCCTTAAGTTATATCTTTTAGCACATACTCATTACTTAATCGGATTTAGCGAATAATCCAAGATATCGGCGATAATTAATTACGTCCTACTGAATGGGATTAGATTGAGTATACCAATACTCTATGTCGACATTTCTGAGGGTACGAACGAGGTGCGTATAGAGGCACGAGGGTAGAAGCATCCGGGTGGCGCTAAGCCAGCTTTCTCAGCTGCGGAACGCAGAAGGGACGCGGGGTGGAAAGGGGTATGGAAGAAGGGATGGAGGGCAGAGCAATAGCCTTTACGACTCGGCCATAGTATCAAACGATCTATCCTGCCATTAAGATAGTCTCAGAACGATTCGGTAACCTTTGGGTCCGTGGAAAGCGATACGCTATCGACTTCGTAGCTTGGCCGCGGCATTTTGTGAACGGATAAGAAAGGCGCTCTTTCCCCCTATCGGTTCGTCCTTTCACCCGTCGTCATTTCGTCTTCATCCTCGGATGAAGGTGCCAATAAGGTTGACTGTTGCCGTTCCTAGAAAGAAGATCTTAACTAGTCTCGATTTTCGGTCATATCGTACACATTTTCAGCTGATTCTATGTCAATTTGTCAGTCTCTTCAATATTATGGTTAGCCTTTCAAATTCGATTATGATCTATATAGAATATGACACGTGTTCTGAAAATACATATGTTATATGTATTCTTAAATATACTATGAAGAGCAAAATTCATAAAAAGCTCATAAAAAGTTTACAAAAAATTCAGTAATAATTTAATAAATGTTTTAATAAAAAATATATGAAATAAAGATGAATTTATGTTTTAATACGCGCAAATTCAGAAAGAGATAGTTTAGGAAGACTGTCATTTATCTATTGTCATTAAGCATTTTATATTTAACTTTCAATGCGCGAAATATTTCTTAGAATGTTTTCAGAGACGTCTATGTCATAGATGGTACATTAAAGTGAGCCTCACTGCTCATCAAAATAATTTCATTTGGTATGAAAATGCATGCACATTATACAAAATGCAATACAAATGTTCACTGAGGTGAATCCGGGAAGGTGGTAGTCTGGAAGGGAGGATACCATGCATATACATCCAAGGGAATGGAGCGTCATGCGCCAAGAAAGTGGGGACAGGGCTTGCGCGGCAACGTAGCTTGGGAAGCGCCGCGTTTGACGGGGGGGTTTTCCCTGGCACGAGAAGAGGGGTATGGTACCGCGAGAGTTTCCAGGGTAGTCCAAGGGGGTGGAAAAGGGGTGGAATGGAATGGAATGGAGTCGAGCGTAGTGCCCGTAGGGTGAGGTGGTGCCGAGGGGCCGAGGGGACCGAAGATTGATAATGCAATTCCAAGACTGCCATTATCCCCGTCCACCCAACTCGCTCCGGCGCTTCTATCTTTTTTGCTTCTGCGTTTCTCTTGCCCGCTTCTTCTCCTCCGCTCCTCTTTCTCTCTCTCTGCCCCCGGTCGTCGTATGAGAACCGACGAGTTTTAGAAATGTTAACTCCATAAATGTCACGCCATTCCTTTTTTTTCTTTGAGAAAAGAAAGGGCAGGTAGGTAGGCGGTCTGATGTACAATCTCGCTTATGGCAAATAGAAGATATTATTCGCGGGAATTAACTGCCTCGGATAAACGCTGAGTCATTCAGACTCACCATATTAGTTTTTTGTGCCAACTTCGTTCTGCGGTTTTGCGGTAACTGCGTTATAACTTTTAAAACTAATAATTAAATCCAAAAAGAAAGAAACGAAGAGAGCTAATTACAGTTTACTTTTGCTAATTCATTTTTAATATAGAAAAGAACCATGATTTGGAAAAATTCACTCTGAATCTTAATACTGCGGATATGAAAAGGGGCAATTTTAAGCCCGAGGTCCAGAAGCCCGAAGATTGATAATCCAATTTCAAAATTCCCATTATCTCTAACCATCCAGTTATCCCTCCGGGCCCTCTAAACCCTCCTAGCCCTAGGTTTTTCTTTAGGATCTTTTACTTTTGAACTTATCCATTTCCAGGGAATGAACGAATTTTATAATCTTCTTTCTATCAAAAAGTTCCTGCGAAATAACCCCTATGTTTTCTAGAAATAATTATAACGTGTAACTTTATGCGGATGTCGCGAATCCTTTTTTTTAACATTTCAGAGGAATATTCCCCGCGCGAGATACCTCTTTCGCCTTTCGTCTGATATCCTCCGGGAGATGCCGACTGGCTGCCGTTGGCGTTGCCCTGGGAACCCCCTTAGAGCCGTATTTCCTTGGCAGGAAAGCTCGCGTTTTCGCCTCGCTTCCCAAATCCCGCCAGGAAAGTTTTCGCCGACTGTGTGTTTGAATGGATGTTGAAGTAGAAAGCGAGGGATGGTCCGGAGAGTACGTGCTGGTTGTGCAAGCTTTTCGAAAAATACGATTATAACGATAATTGTGTCTGCCGAGTACCGATTGTATATCTTGTTTATTCTTCGGTTATGCACTTAGGCATTGTGATCGTAACATCGTCAGCTCCAAATAGAGCACAAAATATAATGCATTCGATGCAGTATTATTTAATATGTATATATCGAGTAAAGAAACGACGTTTTATGCAAAAAGACGTATCAGTTAATTACAATGCAAATATTTCGCAACCTTGAACGCAAAGTAATATATTCACTATATGTGATTAATCAAGAAAATAATCGTATCGTTTTTCAATAAGCAAAAATTTAAACGTGTTGCGGCAGAAAAGCATTGAATTAGGAAAACGCACCGTTAAGGAGTACACTGTCAAAAGATACAGCGTTGCTTTTGTTTCAGTCGATAATGTAGTTGAAGAAACTGAGATCTAATTCTCGCCTGGACTTACGGTGATTGCCCTTTGATAGCCCATCGAGCCAAGATTACATACATAATACTGGCTTGTCGTTTGACCAGTATTATCTGTGTAGTCTTTGTTTTCTTTTTTTGTATAAAAGAAACTCAACAAGCGTATCTTTGCTATCGACGAGAGGAGCTTATCGTTGTCTGAGAAAAATGCATGTTGAACTAGAAAAGAATGAGCAGAAAAGAAAATTCGATGAATAGTTTTTAAAAAATGTATTAAAAAGAATAAGAATGAGAAAGATTTTGCTCTCACACGAAATTTTCATCCTCGCACATTTCTTTCGTGTTTGTATTTTTAAATTGTGATCTTATAATGTGAATCGATTCATTAATGAGAGAAATTGGGCGGACAGAGAAACATCTAGTTAAAACTACAAGTTTGGAAAATGATTCTGCGAAAAATATATATAAACATATAAACATGCTCATTAAGAGCTTTAGTAAATCCATGATACTGAAAGGCCATAGAAACAGAAGAGTTTACCGAGAATAGCGGCACATTGAGGAGGAGATAGGAAAGTGTTAATCCTACCGAGCAACTTTGCTGTAGGGAACTTGCACGCTCATGCCGAGAGGATTTCCATCCAATAAATTTGGAGCTTTGTATAAGCTTTCCACGCTTGAGTTTAAATCCCGGCGTTGGCGCGGGCTTACGTGCAATCGTGTTGGGAATGCAATATATCTGCAGTAGAAAACTCACTTTTCCATTGCCGTTTGTCAGTGGATGTTCGAAAGTTGTACAAAAGCAATTTAACCGAAAAAGAGCAACGAAATTAATATTACACAAAATGTTTTTTATAAAATTCAAATTTCTTCTAAATATTTTTCGTAATATCGTAGCGATCGGAAAGATGCAGGTTGGAAATCATAGATTTTATCAGTTTGCGTCATATTCGAAAAAATCTGCCGACAGAGAGATGATATCATTGCGTATAGGTATTTATAGGCATAGGTCTGGTCGTCACCCTCTTATGCGCAAATACCTGGAGTGAGACTAGGCGGAGAAAAAATTTTCGTGATCTCTTCGCGTATGACTCCCCAGGCACCCTTTCAGTCCAAGGTGGGTCTGGCCTGGAACGCGTAACACGCATTTTTATCAAACGTTACGAGCACCGGAACGAGCGGGATGAAAACCAATATCTTACTACCGCATGGGAATTCGCTCCAATGCCAGCGTACTATTTTCTGTCTGTGTGTTCGATCCCTTGTTTACATACCTTTCGTAATCATGCGGTCTTTTATCGAAGCCCTCCCAGTATCCGAATGTATAAAACACGCAAGTAAAACTAAACTGATAAATTTTGAAATATTACGAATGAGGAAACTTGCACGATTAAATTAAAGTTAAACAAATATCAGAATTGCGATAGAGTTCAGTAGGAAAAACTGATTTTCCAAAATGGAAAACTTCGAAAAGACTCGAGGGAGTCATTTATAATCCGATACCTTCATTTTTTATAGAAGAAATTGTTTCCTTATTGCCGTGATGAGATTCAGGCCGTAAATAATAATTGAAATGGAAAACAGAAGTTTTTTTTAGCGATAATGTAATCGGTTATTATTTTGTTCTTGCTTAATTAAATTATCAGAATAAATTACGGATTTCGTGGATCCTCCTGCCCTACGGTTTATTAAGTTAGTATGGATGAGATATACGTTCTCTTAACATTCACCGTCAAGCATATTTTAGCTGATTTTCCATTCATGCATGAAAAATAACTTTATATTAAAAAGAACAATAAAATACTTAATTTATAGTGATGAATTTATAGTATTCAGTTGCACAAAAATATGATATATGATATTTATTTGACAGTCGTCCCATGACAGTCACTGATAATCGACAATACGTAAACAAAATAAATCAGTCAACGGTGACTGTTATGGTGGTGAACGTATTAAGTTGAACAGTTTGCTAAATTCTAATAGTAATGAACTCAGTCGTTCGCCATTCAAGGTGTATCCTAACAAGGTCAATTTTATGGTCCCTAGTCTTTTCGAAAAAAAAAAGTAGAGTTAATTAATTGCGAGTCGTTCAAAACGTCTGATCTTTTATCTAGATTTGCAGAAATCTAGCAAAATTGTGCAGAGTATAAAGCAGTTTTCAGTTGTCACAGATTATACGTGATAACCACAATAAATAAAATGTATTATAAACTAAACTTCATCATTTTAAATGTGCAACAAATTATAAAAAAAAAATTATTGTTTATTAAGAGATTAGACACGATAAGGTCAATTTCAAGAGTTTTTTATATGAGACCATTTGAATTTTGTATCATTCTTAAATTGATTTTTTTAGTTGTTTTGCACATAAAAGTGTGTATAAAAATGTTAAATTAAGATAGAGAAATTTTTTTGAATACCTTAATAATTTTATGCACAAATAACAATAAAAAATCGATTTACGTAAATACAAAATAATATAATTCTAAATCTTATTAAAGATTTTAATAGAAAAAAAATAATTATGAAATTTTTGTCATTCTAATTTGTTTCATGTTTAAATAAATAAAGTATTGTTTATAACTTTTTTCACTGCATTATATTCACTCATAAGTATTCAAAAATCGTACAGATTGTTGCAATTACCCTGTATAGAACAGATTTAAATAATTAAAATTTATTTTGTTTATTACGACTGGAATATATGCATCTCTTTTAAATTATTTAAAATACTTAAATAAAACTGTCAACTATAGCAGTCAGTTTCATGGTAATAAAATGCCTTGCACGATTAAAAAATGACATTTACGAGCCTCTTTATGGAAGTAAATTTTGTGATAATTAATTTAATGGATAATAAATGCAGTCGTGGTATGTGGCAGTGATTTTTATCTGAGAAATATAGTAAATAACTCGCTTGACATAAATTAAATCGAAGTATGTTGCGGGACAAGTCATTCGATGTCGCGGAATTTCCATAGAAACGTGAGTGTGTTGGAAGCAAGCAACCGTGATGGTCGAACTAGCTTGGGAGATTACGAGTAACCTCTGGATCTGAGCAAGCGAATCAGGTAGAGGATGTGGTTGGGGATACGGTCCGATAAACACCGCACTACTCCACTGGAAAGCATTTCTCGCACCAATATACAGCCTATGAGCGTGAGCTCGGTCACCTATCGAGTAGCTCGATCTAAATGAAGACATTTACTAGTAGCAAATTTGATTCTGATTATTTACAGCAATATGTATGTACATGTATAAATAGCTGTATAATTAGTCTTACAATTAGATTTACTTCTCTTTAAATTAACCCTATTCACTCCAACCATGCCCTTTCGTGTTCTACGAGTTTCTAATCCTCGCATCATAACTCACGAACGAAGGTAATTTTACCAGCTAAAAGTAGTAGCTTTAATTTGCGCTTTGGAACATTAAATTTCGTCAATTCGTTCGTGAGTTATGATGCGAGGATTAAAAGGGCGGAAAAAACGTAATGGAGAAACTCGACTATTTCTTCTTTCCATTAGAATTAATCGTGGTTTTTAATCGTATGTTTAATTTCAATAAATTTGTAACGATCAATACATATTAAAACTGTTACAGTGTTTTATTAGTCTCATGCGAGATTTATTCGAAACGAAACTTATTTTTCAATGTAAAATTTGTTGACGCATTTTACAATTGTCTTATATATAATGATAGCTAAATAACATTCTATATTTAAAATATGCATAATATATTTATGGTGCTTTACAGCATCATGTTACCTTGGGGTAGATATACACAGATCTCTCATGAGAGAGATATCGCTGCTGAATCAAATGACCCATTTGGTTTTAGTGGCGCGATATAATCGACGTCTATTCGCCTTTGGCTGTTCGACATGAGGTAATATCAAATATGAAACCTAGAAAATCTTGCCGCCGGGCAATTGGCCACCCGCGATGCACAGCTAGATTAGAACACGTAATCAAAGCTACCGTATCACCTCGTGAATATTTGCATCTATTAAAAGCTAATCTAACAAAATGACCTTTGGAGCTTATCATACTTTAGATATTTGACAATGAATATTATATATAATATATATATAAAGATAAAATATGTTTCTTTAGCCATTGAATAAGTATAATATGAAATTGTAAAGCTGTCATCGTTATATTACAACTCGAGGCGACACAATTTTCAAATCGCATTCTAAATCATATGACCACATTATTGAGTGTTACATGTAACGCTACGTGTAGATTTTATTATGTAATTTCTAGCTATCTGTTGAAACGCTCGTGCTAACGTCAGTGTCTGGAAGACAAGGCGAGATCGAGCGACGGCTGTGTAAGAGCATCTGGGACCACATCCAACGCTTTCGGATGGTATGGTCGGGGTAGATTAGTAGAGGTGGAACACGTGTTCGATGCTCAGGGCGGACTTCACATCGTTGGACTACTACTGGGTGGTAGTAGAAAAATAACAAGCGGGGTACTAGATGGAGTACGTAAGACGTCGTTATGCACATCCGGCGCCGCTACCGAATTCGAATTCGAACTCACGAGTTTCAACACCCCCTCGCCGAACATTTCATCTTCCTTATATAAGTAACTGCAAGGACACCCTGTAAAAACGTCTAAATCACCTCTACCGAGATATTAAGGTGCTATGCGATGTGGATTCTCATTTATTCCATGGCCCAACTACCTTCCTGGCAACGCACCAAATTGAAAAGCGCAGATGCAAAGTTTCTCGGGACCGGCGGACCTGGCTCGACTCGACTCGCAAGTTACGGAGGAATATGTATTACAGTGAAGTAATCCAATCCCGGTAAACGTTACCGCGGGGTTTCCATTGATTCATCGAACAATCTGCGAGAGAGCACTTGCGCTCGGAACGATCGGCAGGATTAGATGATTTTGAGCCGTTTCAATTTGGAAAAGTGTAGAAAGCACGGGCCAAATTAGTTTTCGGTCTTTAATTTAAACGCTGCATAGTTCTACGTTCACGGAATATATAGATATTAATATCTCTTCTTCAATCGTTTAATATAATTATGTCGGAGATTTAATATTTCATCGAAAGTGATAAAATTAGCTTGATACGAAAAAGATAAAAATTATATGTTAATATATAATACCCGCTTTTTTATTTTGAAATAAATTACAACTCAAATTTCTACAATAAGTTACATTTTATTCAAGCTTATATTTAAGATAATATGTTTGAAAATGTTATTTTAAAATTCTTAGTTTTATAAATATGAGATGTTTTATACTATGACCACTAATAACAAAAATAGTATTATTCAAAACGAGAGCGGACCGTAAAAGAGAAACGAGGAACAACTGAGAAAGAATTTCTAGATTTGCGCATAGTTTTCAGTTTGGCGCCGATCCAAATTGAAAAATACATTCGACGTATTTTCTTTACCCTTCTCGCTTCAGCCGCCCAGCGGCCGGATCTCCGGAGGGAACTGAATGATATAATGGTCCGTCATTAATACGAGTGCAGGAAAGCGAGGAGATCGAGGGGATTCACCGTATATGATGGTAGCGAGGAACTAGCAGCGGGCAGAGGTGAATTTATAATGAGAAAACTGTAGAGGACTCAAATTTGTGAAGGTATGCTGCCCATCTAACTTTGTTTGCTAGCTAAACTGGAGAGAGCCTAAAGAACCGGCCATAGTCAGCTAACTGAATGCAAAATGATGCATTCAATGAAATATGGATAATAAATTCTTTCTCAACTCCTTCTTCACTCGCGAACATAATCACAAATAAAATTACAAATAAATAACATTTACCTGTCGCATTTTATTCTTTTACTTCGCGAACCGCTGATGACGATAATAAGCAGAAGTTCAAAGAGCGTGTATGTTTATCATGTGAGTATTGAATGTAAATTTCTACAAGACAGTTGCTGCATCTGGGGCTGCAGTATAGCTACATCTTAATTAGTCTGTGATATAAGACATAGAAGGACGGAGGGCAGTTTAATGAGACTTTACGTGGTCGACGATCACTTGGCACGCACACGAAATCTAAAACGAGAAGATGGTTAAGAAAATTACTCTCTAGCATGGTATATGATTATTACGAGAAGGAAAATTGCTTGTTATACTAATAACAAAAAAATTTGTGAAATAATCTTTAATAATTTTAAAGCTGTTGAAATACAATTAAATAAAAAAGTGTTCTAGATTTTAATATGCTGTTTTAAAATTAAATCAATACTTGTTTTTCCAAATGTGTTTTTGATTTATAAATTGACTTGGATTTTTTAAAGACAATGATCTGTTTAATCTTGACGTTGTCACGAGATACTAGTAAAACGGAAGGCGTTTATCTTCATCTTTTCTCCAGAATCGCACGAATTCTATGTCGAGAAACATTCATAAATCGTATTTCATTGCGGAACGTAAATGTGCACGCACAGTTGCTCCGTGGGCAGAGAAAGAGGAAGAGAATAAGCGAAAGAGACTGAGAGATGCGGATACGAGCACGGAGCCTTCGTGGCGCATCAGCATTCAAAGTACTCGGTATAGAAGGAGGGCGCGGCTCTTCAGGGCAGAAGAGGAACAAAAACCTCCCGAGAGAGCAGGATGTTGCATTAATATTTATACGCGAAAAGAGGGGCTGTTGCGCAGAAGAGCGAAAGGACGAGGTCGGAGGTAGGAGAGGGAGGGTCGAAATGAAATGCAAATGCCTTAACGAGCCACTGAGGGACTACCGGGGCACATCCTAGCCTCGGTCACGAATGTACTCCGTCTCTCATCAACACTTGCGTTATAATACGCTACGACTGGTCCCCGCTTTCATCGTCCACGCATGTACACGTCAACTCGTCTGTTTATCTTTTTTATCATCGCGTATTTCTAAAGATCCCAGAAATACGATCTGGTACTTAATTAATTTCGGGTCGTCGTTACGCAAACATGCAAGAAGATTAGTGGCAAAAATAGCTTTTCGTGTAATGGCGCTCCGTACCTATGTCTTTCTGTCGGGAGCACAATGAGGGAGAACGACCGAAGACGGTTGTATATCAAGGTTACGACTAAGAAAGCTTTACTCGCACCTAAATACGCAACTAGATCTTCATTACGAGGGAAAACAAATCCCACCAATCTTGAGTGCGCATCGGCAATGTGGGTAGACAATATAACTGTGAGAGATAAGTTATTTGATTATAAATTGAAATTTCGTATCTAATCACCTACTTATTTAGTTGTCTTAAAAAAAAACAACAATTTTTTTCAGTCATTATTTTCTGTGATTTTATTCAGCAAATTAAAAATTATAAAGCACAATAAGAGGATAAAAGGTTAATATGATAAATAAACTTCAGGTTTTTCAATCCATACAATTCGGCTAGCTTTTTGGACAACATTAATTGCGCCGGCACGCGTTCAACTCATCTAATTAAGCTTGATGTAGTAGCAGAACATTCAGTCCACCATTTAAATATGCAATGCCTGGCTGCATAGGTGCTGCCTGCATATCTAAGATTCTCTACGGGGCGAAAACCACGGAATAGAAGATGGTGGAGAGAAGAAGAAAAAAAAGAAGAAAAAAGAAAGTAAGATGGAAGCGGATGTATGTCGGGCACGTAGCCGCGGGGATTGCCTCGATGTGCCATAGAGGCAATCATGCCGGCAATGCAGAGGCCCATCTTACCGCGTTACCGTCCTGCATATAGCTACCCCCGAGCTATTCCGTATATATTTACTGTCTCCGTGCTTCCACAAACCGTGTTTCCTCTACCGCTCTCTCGTTCCTGCTCGCCATTACGTACCGCACTTCTCTCCGTTTCTCTCAGCACGCACTTACAAGAAAATTCGTGAGATACGGCACGTATCGTTGATCACAGATTTCATTAATGGCCGACGTCGGCAACCCGTTTAAAGAAAAATTTTTAGTCCCATAATATTATTTTTTTTCCTATTTTTTAAAATAAGATTTTTATATGTAAAGATTTTATATAATATGTATAAGTATAAATGTATATGTATAAAGAAAAAATTTTGATAAATTAATAAATATATTTCAGGGAAGCTATTGTCAGATCAATTACTTTTATATATAATATATATATATTTTTTAAATATATACATGTATACATATATATATATATATATATATATATATATATATATATATATACAAATCAGTTTAGTCAAATTATATAAATACGTCCTATCGAGAAATTTAATCGGCATTTCTTATATACGACATTCTCTTTCTCGCGTAGAAAAGTACCAGGCAAACAATGTAATTCGTATATTATTGATATGGAGGACCCGTCAAAGTTTCGTGAGTCAAATTGAAGGAGTTTCAATATAACCTACCCTTCCACAGAACTGGGGGATTTAGAAGGCCGGTATTAGTAAGTCGCGAGGGTGATTCCAGTGAGGCTCTATGGGAAAAGCTGGCGGCACGAGGCAGCGGTAGCTCACCAGCGTTTCATTAGCGGAAGATGCTCCCCGCGGAGATGGTGGGGCAGAGAGTGAAGCGGTTTGCCTGCTTCGAACTGAAGAAGGAGTTGGAACGAGGTGGGTAGAGGCGGGAAAGCGAGATTAGAATCCTGCGCATGGTTGGCAACGTACATGTCGAATAATAACTCACGTCTAACATGAAGTATCTTCCTTTAGAAATATAATGCGCGTGTATCTTCCTTTGGGATTGTTCCCCCTCGTTCATTCGAGGCCTCAACGACGCGATTAAGCCATTATAACATTATGGCGCTCGTAAGGGCATTTATTTTTGACATAACTGTAACATCTTTATTTCAAATGTTGGTGTCTAATGTTGGTAATAATAATTATTAATATTTATTCGTATAACGCAGTTGCAGAAATTATTATTTTAATTTTTAATTAAGTAAAAAAGAAATGTTAGTTCATCAGTTCTTTACATTGCAAAGAAAAATTATCTATTGGTGATTCGATTAATCAATCATCATTATTTCGATATAAATCTTTCCGTTAAAATTCATTAATTAAAACATTTATGATATTATTTAATCTAAAATATTAAGATATATTATAAATGCGTTATGTGTTTCATTATATAATTTATTATTTATACAATTTGCAGTTTACTTCCTGACTGAAATATCAACTGAGACTTTTCTGGTGAACAATAATTGATTATTCTATCGTATAGCCTCGGATGTTTTCGCGGTCGTATATCGAGCGACTTTAATCCGAGCTTTCGAATCCTCGCGCGACACTACGGCGCCAATAACATTTACATCCTCGCGAACCGGCGAGACAAAAGGGGGAGCGGATGGCCGAAATACGTCAGCGAAATCGCCACGAGCCGCAGCGGTCGGCATTCACCAGGGTTCCATGACCGTCGGTTCGGCCGTTTCGCAGTAGCATAAATGAGAGGCAAGATTAAACCGGGGGTGACGTACGGTATGTGTTGCTTTACACACGGCCAACCGCTACCATTTTTTGAACTCGCTGTTTTTTCCAAGCTCCGTTCTCTACCTATGGAGGAAAGGTTTAGCGAAGAGAAGGAAGGGTAAACATGCGAAGCTGTTGGAACAATAGATAGGGTTGAATACAGGGAATGCAATGTCCGAAAAGAGGAGCAGAGAAGAAAATAAAACAGCTCAATGGCTAAATAACAGAATTATCTGGATAGAAAGGAGAAACCGTATTATTACAAATAATAAATACAGTAGTGCAACGATAATATATATTATGATGTAATATGTGATATTACATTAGTCTCATAAAAAATATGCTAATCTAGATTAATGGATTAACATATTAAGTGTCTTATACCTACATATGGCTATATTAACGAAAATTGCAAAGATGGAAAGAAGAAAAGCAGAAAGCTATTATAAATGAAGAACGGTGTATAAGATTTTCGATACATGTGAGTTGAGACTAGCTACACGCATCGCGAATGGATCACAACAACATGGAGGAATTATCGTCGGACTGGAGGGTATTCATATACATGTCAGCTCGTGGGATTAACTTGTACCATGTAGAGGCGTCTGCCGCCAGCGTACAAAGGCTGCTCATAAGTTTCTGGAGATACCTGACCAACGAGAATTACGATCTTAGTAGCGAAGGATTCTACGGCACGAGCACATTAGTTTCCTTGGCGTCTTGCTGGCCCTCTCGCCTACATCTATATGTCTACCGGACTATCAAGCGAACCGGATTGGTCCAGCCGCGCCTTTTACTTTGTTTGAGATGCACAGATGGCAATAACTCTATCTGCTCTCGTCGATATCTCAGTAAAAATGATAACGTAGATCCGGGACGAAACAGGATATTCTTCCTGTATTTGGGAATTACGCTTGGAATAAGAATCATTTGCCTGACTAAAAAACTTTAAAATAATGTAGCTCAATTTTTCATCATACACAATTTTATTACGTCTCTTTATTAATATCGTAGCATTATTTCTGTTATTTAAAACTATTGTGTAATGCATTTTAAATCTCATGGATATATATTTCTCAGTATATATTAGACATTATTTTTTCTTTTTTGAACTATATTCATAAATTTACGATATATATTTTTCATTTTTGTGATATAATATATTATATATACATTTATTTCTTATAACTTACTAAAAATAATTTCAAAAACGTGATTAATCAATTACAAATCTTGATAAAATCTCTATGGAGAAAAGACGAAATTAAATAAATTTTATTGGATACTCATTGGTTTAATTATAGATATATACCTGTTCTGATCAATGCAAAAAATACTCTCAGCATTTCTTCACGGAGGCAAAATTTAACGCGGCCATTATGCAGAACGAGTTGTATTGGCAGAGTCTCAATCCCAATTCCCAGGGATAGCTAACTGGTCGAATGGCAAAGCCAAACAAACCTTATTTATGTCTCAATTAAAAACGGGAATGGGATGCACCCTCGATGGAGCGACTCCAGACAATAAAGCAGTCGAAAGAGGGAGGTTGAGCGCATGAGGAGGAGAAGGAGGAGGAGGAGTAAAAGGATGGGTTAGAAGGGTCAGGAGGATGAGCAAGAGATAGGGACGCGAGGAAGCGTCCGAGTGGGACGCAGGACGCCAAAAAGGATCGGGGATGGAGATGGAAAGCCGTGGACTGTTGAACGTCGACCTCTGGGGTCTGCACTTTCCCGGTCTATGGCCGCTACCGAGTAGGAGGGACGCGGAATACCATCGGTTTTGGCTTACGGGGATCCAGCCGTATATCCAAAACTGAACTAAATACACCGAGGGGACACCGAGGTACCGAGGAGATAACGAGCGAATTCGTGAAACGGCCATAGATCAGGCGGCTTAATTATCTCCACGCATCGCTGCCTACCCCTTCTAATCGGCGTCCTACACCCGCATTCGTCCGGAAGCTGGCCTCTTCCAGCCAATCCACGAACGTCGACTCTTCATGTATAAAGAGGGATTTATTGCCCTAAAGCCGAATCATATATACGTAAAGTAAATGCATTGTGTCCATGTGGCAATTACATGCCATATGTATACATGTACATATAATGCAGTCTTAATAATAATAAATTATACAATATATGATAATTAATTATATACAACTATAACGTATAATTATACATACTAAATCATTAAAGTCATATTCATTTTAATAGAACATATTTAGCCTCGTTAACTGGTTCGGATCAAAGTTTTTTATATAAATTGTGATTTTTACGTTAAATAATCCGATGGAAGTTGGGAAAAGATATTTTTTTAACAATTTCTTCTTCTTCGTTACAAATATATTTTTTACTTTCTGCGTAAAAATTTAAACATCCAAAACATCCAAAAATTTATTTCATTATCTATAAAATAGATATTATATATTCATATGCATTGTTGCTGCAAATGCTATAAAAAACATTGCGTCATCTTACAATTCGGCGCTTTGAAAAGTTTATGCGAATCAAGTATCTATGTAGTGAACATATACGTACATCGCGCCGTCATCTTTATTTACACAAGTATCACGAAGAATCTCAAGTTTATTCCCACTTCGGCTGTATGTTTGTACGCAATAAGATATATTGATATTCCTCCCGTCTAAACCCTTCTTTTCCACCCCCTTCCATCGCCGCGCCGCCAGTTCCGGCACGGCACCAACTCTCGTTCCTTTTTATCTCCGTAGAGTTTCCACCCCATCAGCCTCACCCTCGAAACCCCCGCCACCCTATCGCACCCCTGCGTGCGCGCCGTTCCCTTCGCCCTCATTCCGCTACCGGCACGAACCGTATCCGATCCACCCCGGTCCCAGCCAGTCCCCTACCCTCCAGCGAAGCGCCACGGCAGTCATGGCGGCAGTTACGGAATCAATAAAAGTGGTGCTCATGCGCCTCAACTGCCGTCGCTACTGCCGTCCGCTGCCACCTCCCACCCCTTCGCTTCCTCCCCTCCTCGTCCAACGACTTCACCGCTGTTTCATCCCTCTCTTTTCATCCCGTTGCCCTTCGCTATACCTCGCTCTCTTGATTCCTCCTTCACCCCCCCATGCCACCATCATGCACCGAGATCCCTCTCGCCACCGCTATGGATTTCGTTCTTTCCCCTCAACCTACGACTTTGAATCGCGCCAACTTCCATCTCCCTACCCCCTCCTACTCCTCTTGATGTATCCGTCCTTCCTGAAACTACGACTAAAACTATACAACGAGCACGCTCTGTACCGGGTGTCTCGGCATAATCTCCTTTCGTTATTTCTTACATCTTGGGATACGCCGTATAGCGCAAAACACTCGAATGTCTTAGAACGCGATTTTAAAGTTATGCCGCGGAAGATTCATGTCAGCACACAGTCTTTGTCCCGCGGATATTCGCGCACACGTTACTGAATATCGATCATGCTTAAATCCAGCACCAATATATCGAATCCCTACTAATTTACATTGAAATTGGTTCAGTCGTGTCGAATTTATTCGAAAGCGATGGAAAGCATCAATGACGAATGGAGCTGGTATGTACATACATGTATATGTATTTAAATTCGCGTTAAAAATATTTTTTTGTTGTCAGATTGAAATTGAATAAAATCCATGATTTATGCCACGAAAAACGCAGCGCAATTTATAAAAGCGCATGTAACAATAAAAATATAAAAAAAAATGATTTTTCTCTTCTCGGTTCACCTGTACTGCAAAATTAATTCAAACCAATTTTACATAAAATTTTTTAAAATTTATATAAAATTTCTCACTGTGCATAAATTATCCGAAATAGAATTTACGAATTTACGAGCTTGTAAATTCCATAACATTTAGGCGGAAATAACAATAGGATTTTAGCGATTCGTTCACATCTTGCGGCTAAGCGAAGCGTTCCATTAATTTCATGAACATCTGATTAATTAACTGAAGTAACAATATATAGGTCGATCAGGATGATTATTCATTTTCCATTATCCTGATAAACGAAGCTAGTCCTGCGACGGTAGGTTTTTCCGTGGCGCGGGAGGCTATGCGGGCAAGCGCGGGCAGGTAATGTCGGGATAATGTTTCACATAAACTGTGGTGGGTCACAACAATGTGAGCGAATATACATGAAAATAAAATATAGCGGTGGCGATGTATATGCAACTTCGTTACACGCTCAGCATGGTTTACATTGACAAGAACGTTTGCAAGTATTCACCACTTCGGATTTTTATTATCTTTGAATATGTGGAATAGTCCAAATTAAAAGACACTATTTTTATTCATAAATGTCATCGTGCATATCTTAACGGATTCAAACAATCTCAAATTAACATATTTGATTCTAAGTAAATACTATCAATATTATGGCATATAAGAAAGATTTAAACAAAAAGTATATAATATTTTCTTATATAAAGCTTGTGAAGCAACTTTACGTATATTTGATGATTACAATGACATTCGTTCAGAGTCAAGATTTAATTTCAAAATTCTGTTCTAATCCCTTAATGTGTACTTGAACAGTTAACAAAAATGCGTCTCTTATTTTAAAATATTTTCTAAATTTAATAAAATTGCAAATTGACAAATGTCTTTGCAAACATTTCCTTATGATAAGGATTAGCTACTGACCAAATATACGTTATTATTCAAAAAGTATTATATACATTAGGTACATATTATAACTTATTAATTATTTTTTATTTTTCAAAAAAGTGGCAATAATAAAATTTCAGCCTAAGAAAGGTTCAATGCGTTATTCTATCTTTTAAGTTAACGAAGCAATGACGATAGTTTTATAATTTTGTATTATTAATAAGTCTCCAATCACTTGTCATCCGCAAGCACATATTAAGTGATGCCAACCTGCTCAGAATAATTGTATCATATGTAAATTGTTCATGCTGTAATTTACATAATAGTTTTGCACAGTAGTTTGTTCTAATTAACGTATAATTGAAAGGTTCACGTGACTGATACTTAAAAGCTACTTTCGTGCCCGCCGGAAGAAAATAGATCCCACAAATTATCTCGCCAGTAGTATTTTATCTCATTTTTAGGCTTTATAATAACCCTTGGAGGGATGTATTAGGTTCGTGTTTTATACTACGTTGTAATTAATAATAATGAATCTCTATTTAAATAATATAAATTTTATCCGGACGTATAAAATATGCGGAGGCGGACTCGCCACTCGGATACCCGATAAGAATAGTATGCGTGGACGCGATTTTTGCTTTATTATCGTAAATTTTATTCGCGATGGTTGACGACGGCCTCATTTTGCATCGCTTGGTGCAAAAGGCGGGAGGGAGAGGAGTCGCGTTTTAAGGATCATCTCTGGTAAATAGCTCTTTGCGAATAGCGCCAGAATCTCCGTGTTGCAGGAAGCACCGAAAGAATGTTTAGCCCGCTAGCAGAAGAGGTCGAAACGGACGACCCTTTCACGGTGAATGGGTCGTACTCTCGAGCGAAATAGGCCATAGCTGCAGCAACCAATGGGCAATGCAACCCTAGCGAAGTATAGTGAGCACGTCTGTGTATAGCTTGCGGACACGGTGGAAGAGCATACCGGCACGGTGCACCGTACAAGTACGTATACGCGGTGGCCGGGTGGTGTGTGCGATATGGTGTTTTATCTTAGAGGCAACCCTCGGGGTTTCCTGCTTCGGAGAGAAGTTGTGTTGCTAGCTGCGTGCCGCGGTGGAGAGCGCCTATCCTAACTGAGGCGATAAATGCTCTTCTGTGTTAGCACAGCTAAAATCTCGGCTTCTATTTAACCACGTGATTCATAAATAATGCAAGATCTCGCCTAGAGTTTACCAATGACCTTCTTTAGCCTTTGTCGGGCAGTAGTTGAACCCTCGGTCAGTAACATCTTCGGAAATCCTTATTTCCACCTTTATGATCTGACCCCGAGATTTTGAGAAGAAATTGCAATTATCCCTTTATTTCAACGTCTCTTTTTCTTAATATCAACTTATGACGTGATATGTAATATTTATAATATCTTGTAAAAGTGATCGTTAGACTCGGAATATGAAAATCACGTTCAGTGTACAAAGAAAATATAAATTTTATTTCTTATTGTTCTTTTTACCCTATGTGGCTGTTTAAAAGTAGAATAAGATTTTGAATAATTCAAACATTGTACAGCGTATATAAATTCATAACGCGCAAAACATTAAGCTTAACTGTAATCCACAAAAGATTATGCACAAAGATCCCGGTCCTCATTTACATTATGGCCGTTCGAAACTTCAGCATTTAAATAACAGCATTTAAATGACCTGCATACGCACGGAGCAATAGTACTTAACATGCGTACAAATCAAGTCAACGCATCCAATATTTTTGCGGTAAATTTATTGTGTGCATCTAAAACAGTCGTTATTGTCGGTAAGAATTTCAAATAACGTGTGGGTTTATCTTGCAAGACGCGATTTTACCTATGCTGTATCACGCACAAAATTATTTGCATGTTGTAGTCATTGTCAATGACTACTATCGTAAATCAATGATTGTACTTCCGAGCAATTAACTTTTCAAACCCACGCAATTGTACTCGTTAAAGTAAATCCGGTTACTAGTCGAGGCGCAGTAACGTTACACCTACGTCAGTGAGAAGGATCTTGTAACACTCATGTACCGGTACGTTATTCTAAAAGCACGCCTACTATTACCAGCTATAGTGTCCGTAAATGTCTGCTCTTGTTGTAGCTGATCTAGAATGACCATTTTGCAAGGGTCATCTTACTACGGGACAGTAAGCTAATTATGAGACTATCAATCACTACAAACGCAGGTATTCTCCTATATACGATATTATTACAGATCATGCACCGGTAACACTTCGATTTCATATTCTAAAGAAAATGTCATATATTCGGACTGCTTTTATTTCGAGTAAAAAAGTATATACTACAGTCGAATATTTTCCAGTCGAATTTTTATCAAAATAATTGATAATATTTTTTCTCGCCTCCTTTGATGCTCAGCGCAAAGCAGGTATAGGCGTCTTGTAACTCGTAACTCAGAGTACACCTTTTATGAGAAAATGCAAGGTTAAAGAAGCTTAAAAAAGCGATTCTCCCGCTCGGAGATCGCAGAACGGAATTAGATTTAAAGGATCAGAAAGTCATTGTTCCTACAGACGAAGGCTAAAAAATCGACAAAAGGGCTACGCCGTTCACGTAACGGTGCTTCTAGCTTGTATTGTTATTTCTCAGATGGTTTTTTATAACCACTCCGACGTTGTCGTCCGTCTGGAAATAAAGTTTCGACTATTTTACGGCAATTTGAGCGGTACTGTTGACTTTTACATCAATATTTTTACAACGAAATATTGTACCACTAACCGAGAGAAAAAGAGAGAGAGAGAAAAAGAAAAGAATTTATCAGAAAGGTAAAGTAAATTACTGCAAGGCCAAACATCCTATCCTTTACTGATTGATTTTACCGTGAAAATTTATTTATTTTTTAGTTGTAATGTATCACCCAATCTGCCTTGAAAGTGAGGACGACTGCACGTATATTGGAGCTGCAGCATATATCTACATGTTTATAATTTAAGTTTATAAAAAAAAAATAATAAGAAAGTTATATGCTTGTAATTTTTGGAGAGTTTTATGTTACGGCGTTTAATGTAAATTAAGAAGCAAAAGCTCAAGAATAACAATAAAAACTTCAATTAAAATTAATTACAAAATATGCATATTACATATGCGTATCTAAATAAATCGCAAACTTCGTATACAAATTTGATATAAATGCCTATTTAATAGACATGGTGAAATGTTAAGTACAAATAACAAAAATTGAATATTTTGTACACCCGTTAGACCAACCTATACACAAATTAACCTGTATAGAATAACGGTCGTGATAGGATGCCGCGAGATGTATAGGCAATCTTGCAAATGAGAATCGTGAGTAACGGCGAACATTAACGCCGTCTGCGCCACTATACCCTCCTGTAAGGAAGAGCGTGAGCTTGTAGCTAAAAAGTATATACGCGTTTTTATGTCTTGGTATAAGAAGACTTTTTCTAGATAATGGTCTGCCATTGATATTTTTTATAAAATGGTATACCACCGTCTCAAAGAGAGGGAGAGAGAAAGATAGCGGTTTGCATAAGAAAAGACATTTTACGTTTTACAATATTAACATAGGTACTGTAGTTTTATTATTTTGCACCCACATTTAAATGAGAAATGCCATATAGATTGACATAAAAAATTGACAAAAAAATTATATAAATGTTCTCAACAAACTAAATTAAAACGTTTACTTTTAACAGTCTATTCTAAAAAATAGTTATAATAATAGTAATAAATAGATAATTTAATTATGCATTCTTTCATTAGAATAAACATTTTTGTTATTATGTTAACTTTTTAATAATTTTTAAGTAACTTCTTATGTATGACATATCAATACATTTCTTTTTTTTTATTAGAGTTGATATGAGCGTTAATTGATTTAAATTTGGTGCAATGAATTTATACCGTTTAGGATATCTTGTTCTTATTAAATGTTTGATTAATGGAAAACTTTTAACAAAACGAAAAGATTAATAAATGTTTTCGCGCGAATATCAATACTGTGCCGGTCATCAGTCTTCGTACGATAAAAAGTATTATTTTAGTGACATGATAGTGTGAGAATGTTAAAGGTTATCAGTGTTTCACGCCGTTGACGAAATTCTATCATAAATCATGCGCCACAGCGATTAGTCGTCTTTACCGGATAAAAAAGTAATCGCTCAAGTTTCACGCTCTAGACGACAACGCAATTATTTCAACAAATCTCACACACATGAGAGATTTATGTCCGCTTCAAAATTGGAATACTCATTTTTTCAATGCTCGAGCTATCTCTTCTGTCGCGAAAAAAGCAAAAGAGAAAAAGAAAAAAAAAGTTTACATCTTTAAAATATACTAATAAATCTTTGATACGTTTACATCTGCTGCAAATGGAAATGCAATTTCGTTTAATAATCGCGGTATAAAAATATTGCGACTAAACGAGACGGAAATAATAGAACCACCTCGTAATTATAATAGTTCGCTATAATTGCAAGCCCTTGTCGTCAGCTAACTAGTAATTACTGACTCCAGAACTCTACTTACTTTTGTGTAGTGCTGTGTGTAGCTTACACCACAAAAACCTCTCAGTCCCTTCACAGGGAGTTTGCACTTATGAGTAGGACACGTACATACATGATAATGTTATGAACAAGCACAGATTCAAGGGAAAGCGTAATGCACGAACAATGTTTAGAATACCGTATAATCCTCTTGCGTCTTGCGACTAATTGTGAATATCATCGCGTCACTTTTATAAAGAGCATCACTATATATTACCGAGTTAAATTAAGAGGTTGTACAAAATTTGGGAAATATTTATTACATTATCGATATGTATGAGCAAAATAATGCTATAAAATTAAAAGTATTATATTATTCTTCAAAAAGTGAGTGACATTAATTATTTAAATTAATTATAATTATATTAAATATATGAGATATAAGAACAGAACGTGTGTTTAATCGACAAGGAATTAAGTTATCATAATTCAATTCGGTCGTACAAAAGGAAAGGAAACGCAACGGTAATTCTATAATTCCAGAATATAGAATAATGGGCACTGATGATAGAATTATAGACTGCGGCTCCTCGGCAACATGAATGATGAGGATGGGAAACACACCGTGTCTAAGCTGCGGTCTACTTCACACTAATGCTTCAAAGCATTAAAATTAAAAAAATAACTCACCAGCCGATGCGCAACAGCGGAGTAGTTGTTGATCCCCTGCGTCGATCTGTAACATAAAAAATATTTTTACATTAAAGCCGTGTCTAAAATAATAATCAATACTTCAAGTAAATAATTATCGCGCCAGCGATTTCATATTTCCGCATTAACTCGTTCACATAATTATGAGTGCAAGTAATATTATAGGACCGTGCAAATCAGAGAGACGCGACGTTCGCAATGTCTCTTCTTACATATGCCGGAGCTGGATCGAACTCCGAAATTGCGCCGGAGTTAAACGGTATCGTACGAGTTAATGAGTATCATGTAATGGACGGAGTCGCGCTTGAGAAATTGGCGGAATCTGCCATCCGTCACAGGACTGACAGGACAGCGAAATAATAAATGAACAACAACACTACTCACCCCACGGTTGCTCCGCTGTCGCCCGATGCCTCCCAGGCCCCCTCCTCCTCTCCTCGATCCTCCTCCGTTGGTCCATTGTCGCACTCACTCCTCACTCACGACGCGACGACGTTGACGAGCGAAAATCGACGATATCGTCTTATGATCGCGCGACACTAAAGGCACGGCACTCCCGGTATTAATCTCGCGACGCGGCGCGTACTTAATTACGCGGCGACGGAAGAATTACGTCGCGGTTGGAGAAACCAAGAAACTACGAACGAAACTTACGATCCGCTTGACCCCATGACGCCGCGCCGTGACTTCCCGTCATCCCGCATCCCGCGCGCAGGTAGACGCGACAAGTGAGGCGAAGGTGGCGGAGAGAATTTCGTAAATCTCGCACGGCCAACTTCACTCGCCAGGACAACTGTCTCGAGAACGCGATTACGCGAATTTGATTAACTACATGCAATTAAATCATCGATTTTTTAAAACATTATGATGTCTGTCCTCCACGATCGCCAAATCCGTCAAACACGATTAAATATGAGGTTAAATCGTTAATAGATACTGTCGCTAAAAACACGCCGCAGGTCGCGGCGTCACTCGACTCAGGGTCCACTCGTATTCTTTATCCGTGTTCCGAAAACGACGGACGAGACGGCCACTTCATTCTGAAATCGTGTGACACGACGCGTACTTAATTACACTTGGGCTGCGTTCGCTTTGGGTGCTTTCGTGCTGAAAGCATCACTCCATCTTTTTTCAACATGTAATGAGCAATAAAGATAGACTGACGCGAGGACTGACGCTTTCAGCACGAAGCGCCCAAAGCGCGAACGCAGCCTTAATTAAACGGCGACGAAAGAATTTCGGCGGAAAAGCTGTATACGATCCGCTTATCGCCCGTGACAGCTGTGACGATGACGTCTCACGTCCCGCAGGTAGACGCGACAGCGACAAGTGAATCTAACATGGCGGAATTTAGCAAATCGCGCGCGGGCCGCGGCCGGCGCGGCCAACTTCACTCGTCAAGAGCAATTGTCGCGAGGGCGCTACTTACTGCTCCCACACTTGTACTATCCGCACTTTGAACAAAAATAATATCGAGATTACTTTTACGTGTTGCAATATAAGCGACGTAAGAGGAATAAATTGATGAGTTAAAATCGAAGATTAAAGAGAAATATGCGCGGAGCATGTGACCAACCGAAAATAATACGATTGTTACTTTTTATTAATTACAAGGCAATTTTGGTTAATTGCAATTAAATTATTATCAATTTATGAAAACATTGTGTCTGTCCCCCCCCCATGATCGCCAAATCGTCAAACACGATGAAATATATGAGGCTAAATTGTTAATAGATACTGTCGCTAACACGTCGCGGCGTCACTCGATGTACGGTCCGTGGTCCGTTCGATCCTTTATCCGTGTTCCGAAAACGATGGACAACGGCCACTTCATTCTGAAGTCGAGCGACACGACGCGACGCGAGACGCGAATCAAGTTGACGGTTGAGAAAAGCGAAATCAATCGTCCGAAAGAACGTAATAGAGAGTCAGTAGTCACTATTATCGAATGCGACATACCTCGGCATCCGTATCTAATTCCGCGAAGCACATGTATTAAATAAACATTCGATATATTAGGGCTATCGCACAAAATTGCAATAGGCTGCATAAGCATAGCATAAAGCCGTCGCGCTGGACCAATGAACATCTTATATAAATCAATATGGCGACTTTATGCTGGATGCTTATTGGCCTTAGGGCCCGGACACACATTTTTTCGTAACAATAACAGTAAAGTTTCGACCAATCGCGTTGCTTGAATCGGGAACGTACGGCCGTACGTTCCCGAATCGAGCAACGCGATTGATAAAAACTTTACTGTTACTGTTACGAAAAAGTGTGTGTTCGGGGCTTTATGCTAAGCTATGCTTATCCGTTCCGAAAAGAACGGAAATTTTATTCTGAAGCTGCGCGACACAACGAGAGACGCGAATCAAGTTGACGGTTGAGAAAAGTGA